>NW_027473769.1:94432-153358 GCF_050947335.1 Megachile rotundata
TCTATCGATCATTTAAGCATAATATGGGTAATATAATGAGTCAGATTGATAATAACAACAGTAATAAGTATAGTAATTGTCGTTCTATCGATAATATAAGCATAAATATGGCTAATAATATGAGTCTAGATTGGATACATACTAAAGGCTAGTGAGTATCGTAATTGTCGTTCTATCGATCATATAAGCATAATATGGCTAATAATATGAGTTAGATTGATAATAATAAGAGTAATAAGTATAGCATTTGTCGTTCTTTCGATCATATAAGCATAATATGGCTAATAATACCGAGTAGATTGATAATAATAAGAGTAATAAGTATAGTAATTGACGTTCTATCGATCATTTAAGCACAATATGGCTAATAATATGAGTCTAGATTGATAATAATAAGAGTAATGAGTATAGTAATTGTAGTTCTATCGATCATATCTTGCATAATATGGTTAATAATATGAGTTAGATTGATAATAATAAGAGTAATAAAGTATAGTATTTGTCGTTCTATCGATCATATAAGCATAATATGGCTAATACTACGAGTTAGATTGATAATAATAAGAGTAATAAGTAAAGTAATTGTCGTTCTATTATCGATCATTTAAGCATAATATGGCTAATAATATGAGTTAGAGTGACAATACTAAGAGTAGTGAGTATAGTAATACTCATTCTATCGATCATATAAGCATAATATGGCTAATAATACGAGTTAGATTGATAATAATAAGAGTAATAAGTATAGTCATTGTCGTTCTATCGATCTTAAGCATAATATGGCTAATAATTATGAGTTAGATTGTAAAATATAGAGTAATAAGTATAGTAATTGTCGTTATATCGATCATATAACCATAATATGGCTAATAGCATGAGTTAGATTGATAATAATAAGAGTAATGAGTATAGTAATTGTCGTTCTATCGATCATATCTGCATAATATGGTTAATTAATATGAGTTAGATTGATAATAGTGAGTGTAATAAATATATTAATTGTCGTTCTATCGCTCACACAAGCACAATATGGCCAATAATATGAGTTAGATTGATAATAATAAGAGTAATAAGTATAGTAATTGTCGTTCTATCGATCATATAAGCATAATATGGCTAATAATATGGGTTTAGGTTGATAATACTAAGAGTAGTGAGTATAGTAATTGTCGTTCTATCGATCATATAAGCATAATATGGCTAATAATATGAGTTAGATTGATAATAATAAGAGTAATAAGTATAGCATTTGTCGTTCTATCGATCATATAAGCATAATATGGCTAATAATACGAGTTAGATTGATAATAATAAGAGTAATAAGTATAAGTAATTGACGTTCTAATCGATCATTTAAGCACAATATGGCTGAATAATAAGAGTTAGATTGATAATAATAAGAGTAATGAGTATAGTAATTGTAGTTCTATCGATCATATCTGCATAATATGGTTATAATATGAGTTAGATTGATAATAAATAAGAGTAATAAGTATAGTATTTGTCGTTCTATCGATCATATAAGCATAATATGGCTAATAATACGAGTTAGATGATAATAATAAGAGTAATAAGTATAGTAATTGTCGTTCTATCGATCATTTAAGCATAATATGGCTAATAATATGAGTTAGAGTGACAATCACTAAGAGTAGTGAGTATAGTAATTCCTCATTCTATCGATCATATAAGCATAATATGGCTAATAATACGAGTTAGATTGATAATAATAAGAGTAATAAGTATAGTAATTGTCGTTCTATCGATCATTTAAGCATAATATGGCTAATAATATGAGTTAGATTGATAATAATAAGAGTAATAAGTTTAGTAATTGTCGTTATATCGATCATATAACCATAATATGGCTAATAGCATGAGTTAGATTGATAATAATAAGAGTAATGAGTATAGTAATTGTCGTTCTATCGATCATATCTGCATATATGGTTAATAATATGAGTTAGATTGATAATAGTGAGTGTAATAAATATATTAATTGTCGTTCTATCGCTCACACAAGCACAATATGGCCAATAATATGAGTTAGATTGATAATAATAAGAGTAATAAGTATAGTATTTGTCGTTCTATCGATCATATAAGCATAATATGGCTAATAATACGAGTTAGATTGATAATAATAAGAGTAATAAGTATAGTAATTGTCGTTCTATCGATCATTTAAGCATAATATGGCTAATAATATGAGTTAGATGACAATACTAAGAGTAGTGAGTATAGTAATTCTCATTCTATCGATCATATAAGCATAATATGGCTAATAATACGAGTTAGATTGATAATACTAAGAGTAGTGAGTATAGTAGTTCTCGTTCTATCGATCATATAAGCATAATATGGCTAATAATATGAGTTAGATTGATAATAATAAGAGTAATAAGTATAGTAATTGTCGTTCTATCGATCATTTAAGCATAATCATGGGTAATACTAGAGTCAGATTGATAATAATAACAGTAATAAGTATAGTAATTGTCGTTCTATCGATCATATAAGCATAATATGGCTAATACTATGAGTTAGATTGATAATAATAAGAGTAATAAGTATAGTAATTGTCGTTCTATCGATCATATAAGCATAATATGGCTAATAATATGAGTTAGATTGATAATACTAAGAGTAGTGAGTATAGTAATTGTCGTTCTATCGATCATATAAGCATTATATGGCTAATAATATGGGTTAGATTGATAAAAAATAAGAGTAATGAGTATAGTAATTGGAGATCTATCGATCATTTAAGCATAATATGGCTAATAATATGAGTTAGATTGATAATAATAACAGTAATAAGTATAGTAATTGTCGTTTTATCGATAATATAATCATAATATGGCTAATAATATGAGTTAGATTGATAATACTAAGAGTAGTGAGTATAGTAATTCTCGTTCTATCGATCATATAAGCATAATATGGCTAATAATGGGTTAGATTGATAATAATAAGGAGTAATAAGTATAGTATTTGTCGTTCTATCGATCATATAAGAATAATATGGCTAATAATATGAGTTAGATTCGTAATAATAAGAGTAATGAGTATAGTAATTGGTCGTTCTGTCGATCATTTAAGCATAATATGGCTAATAATATGAGTTAGATTGATAATATTAACAGTAATAAGTATAGTAATTGTCGTTCTATCGATAATCATAACCATAATATGGCCAATAATAAGAGTTAGATTGATAATAATAACAGTAATAGGTATTGTAATTGTCGTTCTATCGATAATATAAGCATAATATGGCTAATAATATGAGTTAGGTTGATAATACTAAGAGTAGTGAGTATAGTAATTCTCGTTCTATCGATCATATAAGCATAATATGGCTAATAATATGAGTTAGATTGATAATAATAACAGTAATAAGTATAGTAATTGTCGTTCTATCGATAATATAAGCATAATATGGCTAATAATATGAGTTAGATTGATAATAATAAGAGTAATGAGTATAGTAATTGTCGTTCTATCGCTCTTATAAGCACAATATGGCTAATAATACGAGTTAGATTGATAATAATAAGAGTAATAAGTATAGTAATTGTCGTTCTATCGATCATTTAAGCATATATGGCTAATAATATGAGTTAGATTGATAATACGAGAGTAGTGAGTATAGTAATTCTCGTTCTATCGATCATATAAGCATAATATGGCTAATAATATGAGTTAGATTGATAATAATAAGAGTAATGAGTATAGAAATTGTAGTTCTATCGATCATTTAAGCATAATATGGCTAATAATATGAGTTAGATTGATAATAATAAGAGTAATAAGTATAGCATTTGTCGTTCTAATCGATCATATAAGCATAATATGGCTAATAATACGAGTTAGATTGATAATAACTAAGAGTAATAAGTATACTAATTGACGTTCTATCGATCATTTAAGCATAATATGGCTAATAATATGAGTTAGATTGATAATAATAAGAGTAATGAGTATAGTAATTGTCGTTCTATCGCTCATATAAGCACAATATGGCTAACAATATGAGTTAGATATGATAATAATAAGAGTAATAAGTATAGTAATTGTCGTTCTATCGATCATATAAGCATAATATGGCTCGTAATATGAGTTACATTGATAATAATAAGTGTAATAAGTATAGTAATTGTCGTTCTATCGATCATATAAGCATAATATGGCTAATAATATGCGTTAGATTGATAATAATAAGAGTAATGAGTATAGTAATTGTGGTTCTATCGATCATTTAAGCATAATATGGCTAATAATATGAGTTAGATAGATAATAATAACAGTAATAGGTATAGTAATTGTCGTTCTATCGATCATTTAAGCATAATATGGGTAATAATATGAGTTAGATTGATAATAATAAGAGTAATGAGTATAGTAATTCTCATTCTGTCGATCATATAAGCATAATATGGCTAATAATACGAGTTAGATTGATAATAATAAGAGTAATAAGTATAGTAATTGTCGTTTCTATCGATCATTTAAGCATAATATGGCTAATAATATGAGTTAGATTGATAATACGAAGAGTAGTGAGTATAGTAAATCTCGTTCTATCGATCATATAAGCATAATATGGCTAATAATATGAGTCTAGATTGATAATAATAAGAGTAATGAGTATAGAAATTGTAGTTCTATCCGATCATTTAAGCCATAATATGGCTAATAATATGGAGTTAGATTGATATAATAACAGTAATAAGTATAGTAATTGTCGTTACTATCGATAATATAACCATAATATGCCAATAATATGAGTTAGATTGATAATAATAACAGTAATAGGTATTGTAATTGTCGTTCTATCGATAATATAAGCATAATATGGCTAATAATATGAGTTAGATTGATAATACTAAGAGTAGTGAGTATAGTAATTCTCGTTCTATCGATCATATAAAGCATAATATGGCTAATAATATGAGTTAGATTGATAATAATAAGAGTAATAAGTATAGTATTTGTCGTTCTATCGATCTATAAGCATAATATGGCTAATAATACGAGTTAGATTGATAATAAAAAGAGTAATAACTACAGTAATTGTCGTTCTATCGATCATATAGGCATAATAAGGCTAATAATATGAGTTAGAGTGATAATACTAAGAGTAGTGAGTATAGTAATTCTCATTCTATCGATCATATAAGCAAATATGGCTAATAATACGAGTTAGATTGATAATAATAACAGTAATAAGTATAGTAATTGTCGTTCTATCGATAATATAAGCATAATATGGCTAATAATATGAGTTAGATTGATAATACTAAGAGTAGTGAGTATAGTAAATGTCGTTCTATCGATCATATAAGCATAATATGGCTAATAATATGAGTTAGATTGATAATAATAAGAGTAATAAGTATAGCATTTGTCGTTCTATCGATCATATAAGCATAATATGGCTAATAATACGAGTTAGATTGATAATAATAAGAGTAATAAGTATAGTAATTGACGTTCTATCGATCATTTAAGCATAATATGGCTAATAATATGAGTTAGATTGATAATAATAAGAGTAATGAGTATAGTAATTGTAGTTCTATCGATCATATCTGCATAATATGGTTAATAATATGAGTTAGATTGATAATAATAAGAGTAATAAGTATTGTATTTGTCGTTCTATCGATCATATAAGCATAATATGGCTAATAATACGAGTTAGATTGATAATAATAAGAGTAATAAGTATAGTAATTGTCGTTCTATCGATCATTTAAGCATAATATGGCTAATAATATGAGTTAGAGTGACAATACTAAGAGTAGTGAGTATAGTAATTCTCATTCTATCGATCATATAAGCATAATATGGCTAATAATACGAGTTAGATTGATAATAATAAGAGTAATAAGTATAGTAATTGTCGTTCTATCGATCATTTAAGCATAATATGGCTAATAATATGAGTTAGATTGATAATAATAAGAGTAATAAGTAAAGTAATTGTCGTTATATCGATCATATAACCATGAATATGGCTAATAGCATGAGTTAGATTGATAATAATAAGAGTAATGAGTATAGTAATTGCGTTCTATCGATCATATCTGCATAATATGGTTAATAATATGAGTTAGATTGATAATAGTGAGTGTAATAAATATATTAATTGTCGTTCTATCGCTCACATAAGCATAATATGGCTAATAATATGAGTTAGATTGATAATAATAAGAGGTAATGGAGTATAGTAATTGTCGTTCTATCGCTCATATAAGCACAATATGGCTAATAATACGAGTTAGATTGATAATAATAAGAGTAATAAGTATAGTAATTGTCGTTCTATCGATCATTGTGCATAATATGGCTAATAATATGAGTTAGATTGATAATACGAAGAGTAGTGAGTATAGTAATTCTCGTTCTATCGATCATATAAGCATAATATGGGCTAATAATATGAGTTAGATTGATAATAATAAGAGTAATGAGTATATAAATTGTAGTTCTATCGATCATTTAAGCATAATATGGCTAATAATATGAGTTAGATTGATAATAATAAGAGTAATAAGTATAGTATTTGTCGTTCTATCGATCATATAAGCATAATATGGCTAATAATACGAGTTAGATTGATAATAATAAGAGTAATAAGTATAGTAATTGTCGTTCTATCGATCATTTAAGCATAATATGGCTAATATATGAGTTAGAGTGACAATACTAAGAGTAGAGAGTATAGTAATTCTCATTCTATCGATCATATAAGCTAATATGGCTAATAATACGAGTTAGATTGATAATAATAAGGAGTAATAAGTATAGTAATTGTCGTTCCATCGATCATTTAAGCATATATGGCTAATAATATGAGTTAGATTGATAATAATAAGAGTAATAAGTATAGTAATTGTCGTTATATCGATCATATAACCAGAATATGGCTAATAGCATGAGTTAGATTGATAATAATAAGAGTAATGAGTATAGTAATTGTCGTTCTAATCGATCATATCTGCATAATATGGTTAATAATATGAGTTAGATTGATAATAGTGAGTGTAAATATATATATTAATTGTCGTTCTATCGCTCACATAAGCATAATATGGCTAATAATATGAGTTAGATTGATAATAATAAGAGTAATGAGTATAGTAATTGTCGTTCTATCGCTCATATAAGCACAATATGGCTAACAATCTGAGTTAGATTGATAATAATAAGAGTACATAAGTATAGTAATTGTCGTTCTATCGATCATATAAGCATAATATGGCTAGTAATATGAGTTACATTGATAATAATAAGTGTAATAAGTATAGTAATTGTCGTTCTATCGATCATATAAGCATAATATGGCTAATAATATGCGTTAGATTGATAATAATAAGAAGTCAATGAGTATAGTAATTGTGGTTCTATCGATCATTTAAGCATAATATGGCTAATAATATGAGTTAGATTTGATAATAATAACAGTAATAGGTATAGTAATTGTCGTTCTATCGATCATTTAAGCATAATATGGGTAATAATATGAGTTAGATTGATAATAATAAGAGTAATGAGTATAGTAATTCTCATTCTGTCGATCATATAAGCATAATATGGCTAATAATACGCGATAGATTGATAATAATAAGAGTAATAAGTATAGTAATTGTCGTTCTATCGATCATTTAAGCATAATATGGCTAATAATATGAGTTAGATTGATAATACGAAGAGTAGTGAGTATAGTAAATTCTCGTTCTATCGATCATATAAGCATAATATGGCTAATAATATGAGTTAGATTGATAATAATAAGAGTAATGAGTATAGAAATTGTAGTTCTATCGATCATTTAAGCATAATATGGCTAATAATATGAGTTAGATTGATAATATTAACAGTAATAAGTATAGTAATTGTCGTTCTATCGATAATATAACCATAATATGGCCAATAATATGAGTTAGATTGATAATAATAACAGTAATAGGTATTGTAATTGTCGTTCTATCGATAATATAAGCATAATATGGCTAATAATATGAGTTAGATTGATTATACTAAGAGTAGTGAGTATAGTAATTCTCGTTCTATCGATCATATAAGCATAATATGGCTAATAATATGAGTTAGATTGATAATAATAAGAGTAATAAGTATAGTATTTGTCGTTCTATCGATCATATAAGCATAATATGGCTAATAATACGAGTTAGATTGATAATAATAAGAGTAATAACTACAGTAATTGTCGTTCTATCGATCATATAAGCAGAATAAGGCTACTAATATGAGTTAGAGTGATAATACTAAGAGTAGTGAGTATAGTAATTCTCATTCTATCGATCATATAAGCATAAATATGGCTAATAAATACGAGTTAGATTGATAATTATAAGAGTAATAAGTATAGTAATTGTCGTTCTATCGATAATATTAACCATAATATGGCCAATAATATGAGTTAGATTGATAATAATAAGAGTAATAAGTATAGTAATTGTCGTTCTATCGATCATTTAAGCATAATATGCTAATAATATGAGTTAGATTGATAATACGAAGAGTAGTGAGTATAGTAATTCTCGTTCTATCGATCATATAAGCATAATATGGCTAATAATATGAGTTAGATTGATAATATAAGAGTAATGAGTATAGAAATTGTAGTTCTATCGATCATTTAAGCATAATATGGCTAATAATATGAGTTAGATTGATAATATTAACAGTAATAAGTATAGTAATTGTCGTTCTATCGATAATATAACCATAATATGGCCAATAATATGAGTTAGATTGATAATAATAACAGTAATAGGTATTGTAATTGTCGTTCTATCGATAATATAAGCATAATATGGCTAATAATATGAGTTAGATTGATAATACTAAGAGTAGTGAGTATAGTAATTCTCGTTCTATCGATCATATAAGCATAATATGGCTAATAATATGAGTTAGATTGATAATAATAAGAGTAATAAGTATAGTATTTGTCGTTCTATCGAGCATATAAGCATAATATGGCTAATAATACGAGTTAGATTGATAATAATAAGAGTAATAACTACAGTAATTGTCGTTCTATCGATCATATAAGCATAATAAGGCTAATAATATGAGTTAGAGTGATAATACTAAGAGTAGTGAGTATAGTAATTCTCATTCTATCGATCATATAAGCATAATATGGCTAATAATACGAGTTAGATTGATAATAATAAGAGTACTAAGTATAGTAATTGTCGTTCTATCGATAATATAACAATAAAATTTCCAATAATATGAGTTAGATTGATAATAATAACAGTAATAAGTATAGTAATTGTCGTTCTATCGATAATATAAGCATAATATGGCTAATAATATGAGTTAGATTGATAATACTAAGAGTAGTGAGTATAGTAATTGTCGATCTATCGATCATATAAGCATAATATGGCTAATAATATGAGTTAGATTGATAATAATAAGAGTAATAAGTATAGTATTTGTCGTTCTATCGATCATTTAAGCATAATATGGCTAATAATAGAGTTAGATTGATAATAATAAGAGTAATAAGTATAGTAATTGTCGTTATATCGATCATATAACCATAATATGGCTAATAGCATGAGTTAGATTGATAATAATAAGAGTAATGAGTATAGTAATTGTCGTTCTATCGATCATATCTGCATAATATGGTTAATAATATGAGTTAGATTGATAATAGTGAGTGTAATAAATATATTAATTGTCGTTCTATCGCTCACATAAGCATAATATGGCTAATAATATGAGTTAGATTGATAATAATAAGAGTAATGAGTATAGTAATTGTCGTTCTATCGCTCATATAAGCACAATATGGCTAATAAATACGAGTTAGATTGATAATAATAAGAGTAATAAGTATAGTAATTGTCGTTCTTATCGATCATTTGTGCATAATATGGCTAATAATATGAGTTAGATTGATAATACGAAGAGTAGTGAGTATAGTAATTCTCGTTCTATCGATCATATAAGCATAATATGGCTAATAATATGAGTTAGATTGATAATAATAAGAGTAATGAGTATATAAATGTAGTTCTAATCGATCAATTAAGCATAATATGGCTAATAATATGAGTTAGATTGATAATAATAAGAGTAATAAGTATAGTATTTGTCGTTCTATCGATCATATAAGCATAATATGGCTAATAATACGAGTTAGATTGATAATAATAAGAGTAATAAGTATAGTAATTGTCGTTCTATCGATCATTTAAGCATAATATGGCTAATAATATGAGTTAGAGTGACAATACTAAGAGTAGAGAGTATAGTAATTCTCATTCTATCGATCATATAAGCATAATATGGCTAATAATACGAGTTAGATTGATAATAATAAGAGTAATAAGTATAGTAATTGTCGTTCCATCGATCATTTAAGCATAATATGGCTAATAATATGAGTTAGATTGATAATAATAAGAGTAATAAGTATAGTAATTGTCGTTATATCGATCATATAACCATAATATGGCTAATAGCATGAGTTAGATTGATAATAATAAGAGTAATGAGTATAGTAATTGTCGTTCTATTCGATCATATCTGCATAATATGGTTAATAATATGAGTTAGATTGATAATAGAGAGTGTAATAAATATATTAATTGTCGTTCTATCGCTCACATAAGGCATAATATGGCTAATAATATGAGTTAGATTGATAATAATAAGAGTAATGAGTATAGTAATTGTCGTTCTATCGCTCATATAAGCACAATATGGCTAACAATATGAGTTAGATTGATAATAATAAGAGTAATAAGTATAGTAATTGTCGTTTCTAGTCGATCATATAAGCATAATATGGCTAGTAATATGAGTTACATTGATAATAATAAGTGTAATAAGTATAGTAATTGTCGTTCTATCGATCATATAAGCATAATATGGCTAATAATATGCGTTAGATTGATAATAATAAGAGTAATGAGAGTATAGTAATTGTGGTTCTATCGATCATTTAAGCATAATATGGCTAATAATATGAGTTAGATTGATAATAATAACAGTAATAGGTATAGTAATTGTCGTTCTATCGATCATTTAAGCATAATATGGGTAATAATATGAGTTAGATTGATAATATAGAGTAATGAGTATAGCTAATTCTCCATTCTGTCGATCATATAAGCATAATATGGCTAATAATACGCGATAGATTGATAATAATAAGAGTAATAAGTATAGTAATTGTCGTTCTATCGATCATTTAAGCATAATATGGGCTAATAATATGAGTTAGATTGATAATACGAAGAGTAGTGAGTATAGTAATTCTCGTTCTATCGATCATATAAGCATAATATGGCTAATAATATGAGTTAGATTGATAATAATAAGAGTAATGAGTATAGAAATTGTAGTTTCTATCGATCATTTAAGCATAATATGGCTAATAATATGAGTTAGATTGATAATATTAACAGTAATAAGTATAGTAAATTGTCGTTCTATCGATAATATAACCATAATATGGCCAATAATATGAGTTAGATTGATAATAATAACAGTAATAGGTATTGTAATTGTCGTTCTATCGATAATATAAGCATAATATGGCTAATAATATGAGTTAGATTGATAATACAAGAGTAGTGAGTATAGTAATTCTCGTTCTATCGATCATATAAGCATAATATGGCTAATAATATGAGTTAGATTGATAATAATAAGAGTAATAAGTATAGTATTTGTCGTTCTATCGATCATATAAGCATAATATGGCTAATAATACGAGTTAGATTGATAATAATAAGAGTAATAACTACAGTAATTGTCGTTCTATCGATCATATAAGCATAATAAGGCTAATAATATGAGTTAGAGTGATAATACTAAGAGTAGTGAGTATAGCTAATTCTCATTCTATCGATCATATAAGCATAATATGGCTAATAATACCGAGTTAGATTGATTAATAATAATGAGTAATAAGTATAGTAATTGTCGTTCTATCGATAATATAACCATAATATGCCAATAATATGAGTTAGATTGATAATAATAAGAGTAATAAGTATAGTAATTGTCGTTCTATCGATCATTTAAGCATAATAAGGCTAATAATATGAGTTAGATTGATAATACGAAGAGTAGTGGAGTATAGTAATCTCGTTCTATCGCTCATATAAGCATAATATCGCCTAATAATATGAGTTAGATTGATAATAATAAGAGTAATGAGTATAGAATTGTAGTTCTATCGATCATTTAAGCATAATATGGCTAATAATATGAGTTAGATTGATAATATTAACAGTAATAAGTATAGTAATTGTCGTTCTATCGATAATATAACCATAATATGGCAATAATATGAGTTAGATTGATAATAATAACAGTAATAGGTATTGTAATTGTCGTTCTATCGATAATATAAGCATAATATGGCTAATAATATGAGTTAGATTGATAATACTAAGAGTAGTGAGTATAGTAATTCTCGTTCTATCGATCATATAAGCATAATATGGCTAATAATATGAGTTAGATTGATAATAATAAGAGTAATAAGTATAGTATTTGTCGTTCTATCGATCATATAAAGCATAATATGGCTAATAATACGAGTTAGATTGATAATAATAAGAGTAATAACTACAGTAATTGTCGTTCTATATCGATCATATAAGCATAATAAGGCTAATAATATGAGTTAGAGTGATAATACTAAGAGTAGTGAGTATAGTAATTCTCATTCTATCGATCATATAAGCATAATATGGCTAATAATACGAGTTAGATTGATAATAATAAGAGTACTAAGTATAGTAATTGTCGTTCTATCGATAATATAACAATAATATTTCCAATAATATGAGTTAGATTGATAATAATAACAGTAATAAGTATAGTAATTGTCGTTCTATCGATAATATAAGCATAATATGGCTAATAATATGAGTTAGATTGATAATACTAAGAGTAGTGAGTATAGTAATTGTCGTTCTAATCGATCATATAAGCATAATATGGCTAATAATATGAGTTAGATTGATAATAATAAGAGTAATAAGTATAGTATTTGTCGTTCTATCGATCATATAGGCATAATAAGGCTAATAATATGAGTTAGAGTGATAATACTAAGAGTAATGAGTATAGTAATTGTGGTTCTATCGATCATGTAAGCATAATATGGCTAATAATACGAGTTAGATTGATAATAATAAGAGTAGTGAGTATAGTAATTGGAGATCTATCGATCATTTAAGCATAATATGGCTAATAATATGAGTTAGATTGATAATAATAACAGTAATAAGTATAGTAATTGTCGTTTTATCGATAATATAATTCATAAATGGCTAATAATATGAGTTAGATTGATAATACTAAGAGTAGTGAGTATAGTAATTCTCGTTCTATCGATCATATAAGCATAATATGGCTAATAATATGGGTTAGATTGATAAATAATAAGAGTAATAAGTATAGTATATGTCGTTCTATCGATCATATAAGCATAATATGGCTAATAATATGAGTTAGATTCGTAATAATAAGAGTAATGAGTATAGTAATTGTCGTTCTGTCGATCATTTAAGCATAATAGGCTAATAATATGAGTTAGATTGATAATATTAACAGTAATAAATATAGTATTTGTCGTTCTATCGATCATATAAGCATAATATGGCTAATAATATGCGTTAGATTGATAATAATAAGAGTAATGAGTATAGTAATTGTCGTTCTATCGCTCATTATAAGCACATATGGCTAATAATATGAGTTAGATTGATAATAATAAGAGTAATAAGTATAGTAATTGCCGTTCTAATCGATCATATAAGCATAATATGGCTAGTAATATGAGTTACATTGATAATAATAAGTGTAATAAGTATAGTAATTGTCGTTCTATCGATCATATAAGCATAATATGGCTAATAATATGCGTTAGATTGATAATAATAAGAGTAATGAGTATAGTAATTGTGGTTCTATCGATCATTTAAGCATAATATGGCTATTAATATGAGTTAGATTGATAATAATAACAGTAATAGGTATAGTAATTGTCGTTCTATCGATCATTTAAGCATAATATGGGTAATAATATGAGTTAGATTGATAATAATAAGAGTAATGAGTATAGTAATTCTCATTCTGTCGATCATATAAGCATAATATGGCTAATAATACGAGTTAGATTGATAATAATAAGAGTAATAAGTATAGTATTGTCGTTCTATCGATCATATAAGCATAATATTGCCTATAATATTAGTTAGATTGATATAATAAGTGTAATAAGTATAGTAATTGTCGTTCTATCGATCATTTAAGCATAATATGGCTAATAATATGAGTTAGAGTGACAATACTAAGAGTAGTGAGTATAGTAATTCTCATTCTAATCGATCATATAAGCATACTATGGCTAATAATACGAGTTAGATTGATAATACTAAGAGTAGTGAGTATAGTAGTTCTCGTTCTATCGATCATATAAGCATAATATGGCTAATAATATGAGTTAGATTGATAATAATAAGAGTAATAAGTATAGTAATTGTCGTTCTATCGATTCATATAAGCATAATATGGCTAATAATATGAGTTAGATTGATAATACTAAGAGTAGTGAGTATAGTAATTGTCGTTCTATCGATCATATAAGCATAATATGGCTAATAATATGGGTTAGATTGATAATAATAAGAGTAATAAGTATAGTATTTGTCGTTCTCTCGATCATGTAAGCATAATATGGCTAATAATACGAGTTAGATTGATAATAATAAGAGTAGTGAGTATAGTAATTGGAGATCTATCGATCATTTAAGCATAATATGGCTAATAATATGAGTTAGATTGATAATAATAACAGTAATAAGTATAGTAATTGTCGTTTTATCGATAATATAATCATAATATGGCTAATAATATGAGTTAGATTGATAATACTAAGAGTAGTGAGTATAGTAATTCTCGTTCTATCGATCATATAAGCTTAATATGGCTAATAATAATGGGTTAGATTGATAATAATAAGAGTAATAAGTATAGTAATATGTCGTTCTATCGATCATATAAGCATAATATGGCTAATAATATGAGTTAGATTCGTAATAATAAGAGTAATGAGTATAGTAATTGTCGTTCTGTCGATCATTTAAGCATAATATGCTAATAATATGAGTTAGATTGATAATATTAACAGTAATAAGTATAGTATTTGTCGTTCTATTCGATCATATAAGCATAATATGGCTAATAATATGCGTTAGATTGATAATAATAAGAGTAATGAGTATAGGTAATTGTCGTTCTATCGCTCATATAAGCACAATATGGCTAATAATATGAGTTAGATTGATAATAATAAGAGTAATAAGTATAGTAATTGCCGTTCTATCGATCATATAAGCATAATATGGCTAGTAATATGAGTTACATTGATAATAATAAGTGTAATAAGTATAGTAATTGTCGTTCTATCGATCATAATAAGCATAATATGGCTAATAATATGCGTTAGATTGATAATAATAAGAGTAATGAGTATAGTAATTTTGGTTCTATCGATCATTTAAGCATAATATGGCTAATAATATGAGTTAGATTGATAATAATAACAGTAATAGGTATAGTAATTGTCGTTCTATCGATCATTTAAGCATAATCATGGGTAATAATATGAGTTAGATTGATAATATAAGAGTAATGAGTATAGTAATTCTCATTCTGTCGATCATATAAGCATAATATGGCTAATAATACGAGTTAGATTGATAATAATAAGAGTAATAAGTATAGTAATTGTTCGTTCTATCGATCATTTAAGCATAATATGGCTAATAATATGAGTTAGATTGATAATACGAAGAGTAGTGAGTATAGTAATTCTCGTTCTATCGATTCATATAAGCATAATATGGCTATTAATATGAGTTAGAGTGATAATACTAGAAGTAGTGAGTATAGTATTCTCATTCTATCGCTCATATAAGCATAATATGGCTAATAATACGAGCTAGATTGATAATAATAAGAGTAATAAGTATAGTAATTGTCGTTCTATCGATAATATAACCATAATATGGCCAATAATATGAGTTAGATTGATAATAATAACAGTAATAAGTATAGTAATTGTCGTTCTATCGATATATAAGCATAATATGGCTAATAATATGAGTTAGATTGATAATACTAAGAGTAGTGAGTATGGTAATTGTCGTTCTATCGATCATATAAGCATAATAGGGCTAATAATATGAGTTAGATTGATAATGATAAGAGTAATAACTACAGTAATTGTCGTTCTATCGATCATATAAGCATAATAAGGCTAATAATATGAGTTAGAGTGATAATAATAACAGTAATATGTATAGTAATTGTCGTTCTAATCGATAATATAAGCATAATATGGCTAATAATATGAGTTAGATTGATAATAACTAAGAGTAGTGAGTATAGTAATTCTCGTTCTATCGATCATATAAGCATAATATGGCTAATAATATGAGTTAGATTGATAATAATAAGAGTAATAAGATAGGTATTTGTCGTTCTATCGATGATGTAAGCACAATATCGCTAATAATATGAGTTAGATTGATAATAATAAGAGTAATAAGTATAGTATTAGTCGTTCTATCGATCATGTAAGCACAATATCGCTAATGAATACGAGTTAGATTGATAATACTAAGAGTAATAAGTATGAGTAATTGTCGTTCTATCGATAATATAAGCATAATATGGCTAATAATATGAGTTAGATTGATAATACTAAGAGTAGTGAGTATAGTAATTCTCGTTCTATCGATCATATAAGCATAATATGGGCTAATAATATGAGTTAGATTGATAATAATAAGAGTAATAACTACAGTAATTTTGTCGTTCTATCGATCATATAAGCATAATAAGGCTAATAATATGAGTTAGAGTGGTAATACTAAGAGTAGTGAGTATAGTAATTCTCATTCTATCGATCATATAAGCATAATATGGCTAATAATACGAGTTAGATTGATAATAATAAGAGTAATAAGTATAGTAATTGTCGTTCTATCGATAATATAACCATAATATGGCCAATAATATGAGTTAGATTGATAATAATAACAGTAATAAGTATAGTAATTGTCGTTCTATCGATAATATAAGCATAATATGGCTAATAATATGAGTTAGATTGATAATACTAAGAGTAGTGAGTATAGTAATTGTCGTTCTATCGATCATATAAGCATAATATGGCTAATAATATGAGTTAGATTGATAATAATAAGAGTAATAAGTATAGTATTTGTCGTTCTATCGATCATATAAGCATAATATGGCTAATAATACGAGTTAGATTGATAATAATAAGAGTAATAACTACAGTAATTGTCGTTCTATCGATCATATAGGCATAATAAGGCTAATAATATGAGTTAGAGTGATAATACTAAGAGTAATGAGTATAGTAATTCTCATTCTATCGATCATATAAGCATAATATGGCTAATAATACGAGTTAGATTGATAATAATAACAGTAATAAGTATAGTAATTGTCGTTCTATCGATAATATAAGCATAATATGGCTAATAATATGAGTTAGATTGATAATACTAAGAGTAGTGAGTATAGTAATTGTCGTTCTATCGATCATATAAGCATAATATGGCTAATAATATGAGTTAGATTGATAATAATAAGAGTAATGAGTATAGTAATTGTAGTTCTATCGATCATATCTGCATAATATGGTTAATAATATGAGTTAGATTGATAATAATAAGAGTAATAAGTATAGTATTTGTCGTTCTATCGATCATATAAGCATAATATGGCTAATAATACGAGTTAGATTGATAATAATAAGAGTAATAAGTATAGTAATTGTCGTTCTATCGATCATTTAAGCATAATATGGCTAATAATATGAGTTAGAGTGACAATACTAAGAGTAGTGAGTATAGTAATTCTCATTCTATCGATCATATAAGCATAATATGGCTAATAATACGAGTTAGATTGATAATAATAAGAGTAATAAGTATAGTAATTGTCGTTCTATCGATCATTTAAGCATAATATGGCTAATAATATGAGTTAGATTGATAATAATAAGAGTAATAAGTATAGTAATTGTCGTTATATCGATCATATAACCATAATATGGCTAATAGCATGAGTTAGATTGATAATAATAAGAGTAATGAGTATAGTAATTGTCGTTCTATCGATCATATCTGCATAATATGGTTAATAATATGAGTTAGATTGATAATAGTGAGTGTAATAAATATATTAATTGTCGTTCTATCGCTCACATAAGCACAATATGGCCAATAATATGAGTTAGATTGATAATAATAAGAGTAATTAGTATAGTAATTGTCGTTCTATCGATAATATAACCATAATATGGCCAATAATATGAGTTAGATTGATAATAATAACAGTAATAAGTATAGTAATTGTCGTTCTATCGATAATATAAGCATAATATGGCTAATAATATGAGTTAGATTGATAATACTAAGAGTAGTGAGTATAGTAATTGTCGTTCTATCGATCATATAAGCATAATAAGGCTAATAATATGAGTTAGAGTGATAATAATAACAGCAATATGTATAGTAATTGTCGTTCTATCGATAATATAAGCATAATATGGCTAATAATAGGAGTTAGATTGATAATACTAAGAGTAGTGAGTATAGTAATTCTCGTTCTATCGATCATATGAGCATAATATGGCTAATAATATGAGTTAGATTGATAATAATAAGAGTAATAAGTATAGTATTTGTCGTTCTATCGATGATGTAAGCACAATATCGCTAATAACATGAGTTAGATTGATAATAATAAGAGTAATAAGTATAGTATTTGTCGTTCTATCGATCATGTAAGCACAATATCGCTAATAATACGGGTTAGATTGATAATAATAAGAGTAATAAGTATAGTAATTGTCGTTCTATCGATAATATAAGCATAATATGGCTAATAATATGAGTTAGATTGATAATACTAAGAGTAGTGAGTATAGTAATTCTCGTTCTATCGATCATATAAGCATAATATGGCTAATAATATGAGTTAGATTGATAATAATAAGAGTAATAACTACAGTAATTGTTGTTCTATCGATCATATAAGCATAATAAGGCTAATAATATGAGTTAGAGTGATAATACTAAGAGTAGTGAGTATAGTAATTCTCATTCTATCGATCATATAAGCATAATATGGCTAATAATACGAGTTAGATTGATAATAATAAGAGTAATAAGTATAGTAATTGTCGTTCTATCGATAATATAACCATAATATGGCCAATAATATGAGTTAGATTGATAATAATAACAGTAATAAGTATAGTAATTGTCGTTCTATCGATAATATAAGCATAATATGGCTAATAATATGAGTTAGATTGATAATACTAAGAGTAGTGAGTATGGTAATTGTCGTTCTATCGATCATATAAGCATAATATGGCTAATAATATGAGTTAGATTGATAATAATAAGAGTAATAAGTATAGTATTTGTCGTTCTATCGATCATATAAGCATAATATGGCTAATAATACGAGTTAGATTGATAATAATAAGAGTAATAACTACAGTAATTGTCGTTCTATCGATCATATAGGCATAATAAGGCTAATAATATGAGTTAGAGTGATAATACTAAGAGTAATGAGTATAGTAATTCTCATTCTATCGATCATATAAGCATAATATGGCTAATAATACGAGTTAGATTGATAATAATAACAGTAATAAGTATAGTAATTGTCGTTCTATCGATAATATAAGCATAATATGGCTAATAATATGAGTTAGATTGATAATACTAAGAGTAGTGAGTATAGTAATTGTCGTTCTATCGATCATATAAGCATAATATGGCTAATAATATGAGTTAGATTGATAATAATAAGAGTAATAAGTATAGCATTTGTCGTTCTATCGAGCATATAAGCATGATATGACTAATAATACGAGTTAGATTGATAATAATAAGAGTAATAAGTATAGTAATTGACGTTCTATCGATCATTTAAGCATAATATGGCTAATAATATGAGTTAGATTGATAATAATAAGAGTAATGAGTATAGTAATTGTAGTTCTATCGATCATATCTGCATAATATGGTTAATAATATGAGTTAGATTGATAATAATAAGAGTAATAAGTATAGTATTTGTCGTTCTATCGATCATATAAGCATAATATGGCTAATAATACGAGTTAGATTGATAATAATAAGAGTAATAAGTATAGTAATTGTCGTTCTATCGATCATTTAAGCATAATATGGCTAATAATATGAGTTAGAGTGACAATACTAAGAGTAGTGAGTATAGTAATTCTCATTCTATCGATCATATAAGCATAATATGGCTAATAATACGAGTTAGATTGATAATAATAAGAGTAATAAGTATAGTAATTGTCGTTCTATCGATCATTTAAGCATAATATGGCTAATAATATGAGTTAGATTGATAATAATAAGAGTAATAAGTATAGTAATTGTCGTTATATCGATCATATAACCATAATATGGCTAATAGCATGAGTTAGATTGATAATAGTAAGAGTAATGAGTATAGTAATTGTCGTTCTATCGATCATATCTGCATAATATGGTTAATAATATGAGTTAGATTGATAATAGTGAGTGTAATAAATATATTAATTGTCGTTCTATCGCTCACATAAGCACAATATGGCCAATAATATGAGTTAGATTGATAATAATAAGAGTAATAAGTATAGTAATTGTCGTTCTATCGATCATATAAGCATAATATGGCCAATAATATTAGTTAGATTGATAATAATAAGTGTAATAAGTATAGTAATTGTCGTTCTATCGATCATTTAAGCATAATATGGCTAATAATATGAGTTAGAGTGACAATACTAAGAGTAGTGAGTATAGTAATTCTCATTCTATCGATCATATAAGCATAATATGGCTAATAATACGAGTTAGATTGATAATACTAAGAGTAGTGAGTATAGTAGTTCTCGTTCTATCGATCATATAAGCATAATATGGCTAATAATATGAGTTAGATTGATAATAATAAGAGTAATAAGTATAGTATTTGTCGTTCTCTCGATCATGTAAGCATAATATGGCTAATAATACGAGTTAGATTGATAATAATAAGAGTAGTGAGTATAGTAATTGGAGATCTATCGATCATTTAAGCATAATATGGCTAATAATATGAGTTAGATTGATAATAATAACAGTAATATGTATAGTAATTGTCGTTTTATCGATAATATAATCATAATATGGCTAATAATATGAGTTAGATTGATAATACTAAGAGTAGTGAGTATAGTAATTCTCGTTCTATCGATCATATAAGCATAATATGGCTAATAATATGGGTTAGATTGATAATAATAAGAGTAATAAGTATAGTATATGTCGTTCTATCGATCATATAAGCATAATATGGCTAATAATATGAGTTAGATTCGTAATAATAAGAGTAATGAGTATAGTAATTGTCGTTCTGTCGATCATTTAAGCATAATATGGCTAATAATATGAGTTTGATTGATAATATTAACAGTAATAAGTATAGTATTTGTCGTTCTATCGATCATATAAGCATAATATGGCTAATAATATGCGTTAGATTGATAATAATAAGAGTAATGAGTATAGTAATTGTCGTTCTATCGCTCATATAAGCACAATATGGCTAATAATATGAGTTAGATTGATAATAATAAGAGTAATAAGTATAGTAATTGTCGTTCTATCGATCATATAAGCATAATATGGCTAGTAATATGAGTTACATTGATAATAATAAGTGTAATAAGTATAGTAATTGTCGTTCTATCGATCATTTAAGCATAATATGGCTAATAATATGAGTTAGAGTGACAATACTAAGAGTAGTGAGTATAGTAATTCTCATTCTATCGATCATATAAGCATAATATGGCTAATAATACGAGTTAGATTGATAATACTAAGAGTAGTGAGTATAGTAGTTCTCGTTCTATCGATCATATAAGCATAATATGGCTAATAATATGAGTTAGATTGATAATAATAACAGTAATAGGTATAGTAATTGTCGTTCTATCGATCATTTAAGCATAATATGGGTAATAATATGAGTTAGATTGATAATAATAAGAGTAATGAGTATAGTAATTCTCATTCTGTCGATCATATAAGCATAATATGGCTAATAATACGAGTTAGATTGATAATAATAAGAGTAATAAGTATAGTAATTGTCGTTCTATCGATCATTTAAGCATAATATGGCTAATAATATGAGTTAGATTGATAATACGAAGAGTAGTGAGTATAGTAATTCTCGTTCTATCGATCATATAAGCATAATATGGCTAATAATATGAGTTAGAGTGATAATACTAAGAGTAGTGAGTATAGTAATTCTCATTCTATCGATCATATAAGCATAATATGGCTAATAATACGAGTTATATTGATAATAATAAGAGTAATAAGTATAGTAATTGTCGTTCTATCGATAATATAAGCATAATATGGCTAATAATATGAGTTAGATTGATAATACTAAGAGTAGTGAGTATAGTAATTCTCGTTCTATCGATCATATAAGCATAATATGGCTAATAATATGAGTTAGATTGATAATAATAAGAGTAATAAGTATAGTATTTGTCGTTCTATTGATGATGTAAGCACAATATCGCTAATAATATGAGTTAGATTGATAATAATAAGAGTAATAAGTATAGTATTTGTCGTTCTATCGATCATGTAAGCACAATATCGCTAATAATACGAGTTAGATTGATAATAATAAGAGTAATAAGTATAGTAATTGTCGTTCTATCGATAATATAAGCATAATATGGCTAATAATATGAGTTAGATTGATAATACTAAGAGTAGTGAGTATAGTAATTCTCGTTCTATCGATCATATAAGCATAATATGGCTAATAATATGAGTTAGATTGATAATAATAAGAGTAATAACTACAGTAATTGTCGTTCTCTCGATCATACAAGCATAATATGGCTAATAATATGAGTTAGAGTGATAATACTAAGAGTAGTGAGTATAGTAATTCTCATTCTATCGATCATTTAAGCATAAAATGGCTAATAATATGAGTTAGATTGATAATAATAACAGTAATAAGTATAGTAATTGTCGTTCTATCGATAATATAACCATAATATGGCTAATAATATGAGTTAGATTGATAATACTAAGAGTAGTGAGTATAGTAATTCTCGTTCTATCGATCATATAAGCATAATATGGCTAATAATATGAGTTAGATTGATAGTAATAAGAGTAATAACTACAGTAATTGTCGTTCTATCGATCATATAAGCATAATAAGGCTAATAATATGAGTTAGAGTGATAATACTAAGAGTAGTGAGTATAGTAATTCTCATTCTATCGATCATATAAGCATAATATGGCTAATAATATGAGTTAGATTGATAATAATAAGAGTAATGAGTATAGTAATTGTAGTTCTATCGATCATATCGGCATAATATGGTTAATAATATGAGTTAGATTCATAATAATAAGAGTAATAAGTATAGTAATTGTCGTTCTCTCGATCATATAAGCATAATATGGCTAATAATATGAGTTAGAGTGATAATACTAAGAGTAGTGAGTATAGTAATTCTCATTCTATCGATCATATAAGCATAATATGGCTAATAATATGAGTTAGATTGATAATAATAACAGTAATAAGTATAGTAATTGTCGTTCTATCGATAATATAAGCATAATATGGCTAATAATATGAGTTAGATTGATAATACTAAGAGTAGTGAGTATAGTAATTGTCGTTCTATCGATCATATAAGCATAATATGGCTAATAATATGAGTTAGATTGATAATAATAAGAGTAATAAGTATAGTATTTGTCGTTCTATCGATCATGTAAGCATAATATGGCTAATAATACGAGTTAGATTGATAATAATAAGAGTAATGAGTATAGTAATTGTAGATCTATCGATCATTTAAGCATAATATGGCTAATAATAGGAGTTAGATTGATAATAATAACAGTAATAAGTATAGTAATTGTCGTTCTATCGATCATTTAAGCATAATATGGCTAATAATATGAGTTAGATTGATAATACTAAGAGTAGTGAGTATAGTAATTCTCGTTCTATCGATCATATAAGCATAATATGGCTAATAATATGGGTTAGATTGATAATAATAAGAGTAATAAGTATAGTATTTGTCGTTCTATCGATCATATAAGCATAATATGGCTAATAATATGAGTTAGATTGATAATAATAAGAGTAATAAGTATAGTAATTGTCGTTCTATCGATCACTTAAGCATAATATGGGTAATAATATAAGTCAGATTGATGATAATAAGAGTAATAAGTATAGTAATTGTCGTTCTATCGATAATATAAGCATAATATGGCTAATAATATGAGTTAGATTGATAATACTAAGAGTAGTGAGTATAGTAGTTCTCGTTCCATCGATCATATAAGCATAATATGGCTAATAATATGAGTTAGATTGATAATAATAAGAGTAATAAGTATAGTAATTGTCGTTCTATCGATCATTTAAGCATAATATGGCTAATAATATGAGTTAGATTGATAATAATAACAGTAATATGTATAGTAATTGTCGTTCTATCGATAATATAAGCATAATATGGCTAATAATATGAGTTAGATTGATAATACTAAGAGTAGTGAGTATAGTGATTCTCGTTCTATCGATCATATAAGCATAATATGGCTAATAATATGAGTTAGATTGATAATAATAAGAGTAATGAGTATAATAATTGTAGTTCTATCGATCATATCGGCATAATATGGTTAATAATATGAGTTAGATTCATAATAATAAGAGTAATAAGTATAGTAATTGTCGTTCTATCGATCATATAAGCATAATATGGCTAATAATATGAGTTAGATTGATAATAATAAGAGTAATAAGTATAGTAATTGTCGTTCTCTCGATCATATAAGCATAATATGGCTAATAATATGAGTTAGATTGATAATAATAAGAGTAATAAGTATAGTATTTGTCGTTCTATCGATCATGTAAGCATAATATGGCTAATAATACGAGTTAGATTGATAATAATAAGAGTAATGAGTATAGTAATTGTAGATCTATCGATCATTTAAGCATAATATGGCTAATAATATGAGTTAGATTGATAATAATAACAGTAATAAGTATAGTAATTGTCGTTCTATCGATAATATAATCATAATATGGCTAATAATATCAGTTAGATTGATAATACTAAGAGTAGTGAGTATAGTAATTGTCGTTCTATCGATCATATAAGCATAATATGGCTAATAATATGAGTTAGATTGATAATAATAAGAGTAATAAGTATAGTATTTGTCGTTCTATCGATCATGTAAGCATAATATGGCTAATAATACGAGTTAGATTGATAATAATAAGAGTAATTAGTATAGCAATTGTAGATCTATCGATCATTTAAGCATAAAACGGCTAATAATATGAGTTAGATTGATAATAATAACAGTAATAAGTATAGTAATTGTCGTTCTATCGATAATATAATCATAATATGGCTAATAATATGAGTTAGATTGATAATACTAAGAGTAGTGAGTATAGTAATTCTCGTTCTATCGATCATATAAGCATAATATGGCTAATAATATGAGATAGATTGATAATAATAAGAGTAATAAGTATAGTATTTGTCGTTCTATCGATCATATAAGCATAATATGGCTAATAATATGAGTTAGATTGATAATAATAAGAATAATAAGTATAGTAATTGTCGTTCTATCGATCATTTAAGCATAATATGGGTAATAATATGAGTCAGATTGATAACAATAACAGTAATAAGTATAGTAATTGTCGTTCTGTCGATCATATAAGCACAATATGACTAATAATATGAGTTAGAGTGATAACACTAAGAGTAGTGAGTATAGTAATTCTCATTCTATTGATCATATAAGCATAATATGGCTAATAATATGAGTTAGATTGATAACAATAAGAGTAATGAGTATAGTAATTGTCGTTCTATCGATCATATAAGCATAATATGGCTAATAATATGAGTTAGATTGATAATAATAAGAGTAATAAGTATAGTATTTGTCGTTCTATCGATCATGTAAGCATAATATGGCTAATAATACGAGTTAGATTGATAATAATAAGAGTAATAAGTATAGTAATTGTCGTTCTATCGATCATTTAAGCATAATATGGCTAATAATATGAGTTAGATTGATAATAATAACAGTAATAAGTATAGTAATTGTCGTTCTATCGATAATATAAGCATAATATGGCTAATAATATGAGTTAGATTGATAATACTAAGAGTAGTGAGTATAGTAATTCTCGTTCTATCGATCATATAAGCATAATATGGCTAATAATATGAGTTAGATTGATAATAATAAGAGTAATGAGTATAGTAATTGTAGTTCTATCGATCATATCGGCATAATATGGTTAATAATATGAGTTAGATTCATAATAATAAGAGTAATAAGTATAGTAATTGTCGTTCTATCGATCATATAAGCATAATATGGCTAATAATATGAGTTAGATTGATAATACTAAGAGTAGAGAGTATAGTAGTTCTCGTTCTATCGATCATATAAGCATAATATGGCTAATAATATGAGTTAGATTGATAATAATAAGAGTAATAAGTATAGTAATTGTCGTTCTATCGATCATTTAAGCATAATATGGCTAATAATATGAGTTAGATTGATAATATTAACAGTAATAAGTATAGTAATTGTCGTTCTATCGATAATATAACCATAATATGGCCAATAATATGAGTTAGATTGATAATAATAACAGTAATAGGTATTGTAATTGCCGTTCTATCGATAATATAAGCATAATATGGCTAATAATATAAGTTAGATTGATAATACTAAGAGTAGTGAGTATAGTAATTCTCGTTCTATCGATCATATAAGCATAATATGGCTAATAATATGAGTTAGATTGATAATAATAACAGTAATAAGTATAGTAATTGTCGTTCTATCGATAATATAAGCATAATATGGCTAATAATATGAGTTAGATTGATAATACTAAGAGTAGTGAGTATAGTAATTGTCGTTCTATCGATCATATAAGCATAATATGGCTAATAATATGAGTTAGATTGATAATAATAAGAGTAATAAGTATAGCATTTGTCGTTCTATCGATCATATAAGCATAATATGGCTAATAATACGAGTTAGATTGATAATAATAAGAGTAATAAGTATAGTAATTGACGTTCTATCGATCATTTAAGCATAATATGGCTAATAATATGAGTTAGATTGATAATAATAAGAGTAATGAGTATAGTAATTGTAGTTCTATCGATCATATCTGCATAATATGGTTAATAATATGAGTTAGATTGATAATAATAAGAGTAATAAGTATAGTATTTGTCGTTCTATCGATCATATAAGCATAATATGGCTAATAATATGCGTTAGATTGATAATAATAAGAGTAATGAGTATAGTAATTGTCGTTCTATCGCTCATATAAGCACAATATGGCTAATAATATGAGTTAGATAGATAATAATAAGAGTAATAAGTATAGTAATTGTCGTTCTATCGATCATATAAGCATAATATGGCTAGTAATATGAGTTACATTGATAATAATAAGTGTAATAAGTATAGTAATTGTCGTTCTATCGATCATATAAGCATAATATGGCTAATAATATGCGTTAGATTGATAATAATAAGAGTAATGAGTATAGTAATTGTGGTTCTATCGATCATTTAAGCATAATATGGCTAATAATATGAGTTAGATTGATAATAATAACAGTAATAGGTATAGTAATTGTCGTTCTATCGATCATTTAAGCATAATATGGGTAATAATATGAGTTAGATTGATAATAATAAGAGTAATGAGTATAGTAATTCTCATTCTGTCGATCATATAAGCATAATATGGCTAATAATACGAGTTAGATTGATAATAATAAGAGTAATAAGTATAGTAATTGTCGTTCTATCGATCATTTAAGCATAATATGGCTAATAATATGAGTTAGATTGATAATACGAAGAGTAGTGAGTATAGTAATTCTCGTTCTATCGATCATATAAGCATAATATGGCTAATAATATGAGTTAGATTGATAATAATAAGAGTAGTGAGTATAGAAATTGTAGTTCTATCGATCATTTAAGCATAATATGGCTAATAATATGAGTTAGATTGATAATATTAACAGTAATAAGTATAGTAATTGTCGTTCTATCGATAATATAACCATAATATGGCCAATAATATGAGTTAGATTGATAATAATAACAGTAATAGGTATTGTAATTGTCGTTCTATCGATAATATAAGCATAATATGGCTAATAATATGAGTTAGATTGATAATACTAAGAGTAGTGAGTATAGTAATTCTCGTTCTATCGATCATATAAGCATAATATGGCTAATAATATGAGTTAGATTGATAATAATAAGAGTAATAAGTATAGTATTTGTCGTTCTATCGATCATATAAGCATAATATGGCTAATAATACGAGTTAGATTGATAATAATAAGAGCAATAACTACAGTAATTGTCGTTCTATCGATCATACAAGCATAATAAGGCTAATAATATGAGTTAGAGTGATAATACTAAGAGTAGTGAGTATAGTAATTCTCATTCTATCGATCATATAAGCATAATATGGCTAATAATACGAGTTAGATTGATAATAATAAGAGTAATAAGTATAGTAATTGTCGTTCTATCGTTAATATAACCATAACATGGCCAATAATATGAGTTAGATTGATAATAATAACAGTAATAAGTATAGTAATTGTCGTTCTATCGATAATATAAGCATAATATGGCTAATAATATGAGTTAGATTGATAATACTAAGAGTAGTGAGTATAGTAATTGTCGTTCTATCGATCATATAAGCATAATATGGCTAATAATATGAGTTAGATTGATAATGATAAGAGTAATAACTACAGTAATTGTCGTTCTATCGATCATATAAGCATAATAAGGCTAATAATATGAGTTAGAGTGATAATAATAACAGTAATATGTATAGTAATTGTCGTTCTATCGATAATATAAGCATAATATGGCTAATAATATGAGTTAGATTGAAATACTAACAGTAGTGAGTATAGTAATTCCCGTTCTATCGATCATATAAGCATAATATGGCTAATAATATGAGTTAGATTGATAATAATAAGAGTAATAAGTATAGTATTTGTCGTTCTATCGATCATGTAAGCACAATATCGCTAATAATATGAGTTAGATTGATAATAATAAGAGTAATAAGTATAGTATTTGTCGTTCTATCGATCATGTAAGCACAATATCGCTAATAATACGAGTTAGATTGATAATAATAAGAGTAATAAGTATAGTAATTGTCGTTCTATCGATAATATAAGCATAATATGGCTAATAATATGAGTTAGATTGATAATACTAAGAGTAGTGAGTATAGTAATTCTCGTTCTATCGATCATATAAGCATAATATGGCTAATAATATGAGTTAGATTGATAGTAATAAGAGTAATAACTACAGTAATTGTCGTTCTATCGATCATATAAGCATAATAAGGCTAATAATATGAGTTAGAGTGATAATACTAAGAGTAGTGAGTATAGTAATTCTCGTTCTATCGATCATATAAGCATAATATGGCTAATAATATGAGTTAGATTGATAGTAATAAGAGTAATAACTACAGTAATTGTCGTTCTATCGATCATATAAGCATAATAAGGCTAATAATATGAGTTAGAGTGATAATACTAAGAGTAGTGAGTATAGTAATTCTCATTCTATCGATCATATAAGCATAATATGGCTAATAATATGAGTTAGATTGATAATAATAAGAGTAATGAGTATAGTAATTGTAGTTCTATCGATCATATCGGCATAATATGGTTAATAATATGAGTTAGATTCATAATAATAAGAGTAATAAGTATAGTAATTGTCATTCTCTCGATCATATAAGCATAATATGGCTAATAATATGAGTTAGAGTGATAATACTAAGAGTAGTGAGTATAGTAATTCTCATTCTATCGATCATATAAGCATAATATGGCTAATAATATGAGTTAGATTGATAATAATAACAGTAATAAGTATAGTAATTGTCGTTCTATCGATAATATAAGCATAATATGGCTAATAATATGAGTTAGATTGATAATACTAAGAGTAGTGAGTATAGTAATTGTCGTTCTATCGATCATATAAGCATAATATGGCTAATAATATGAGTTAGATTGATAATAATAAGAGTAATAAGTATAGTATTTGTCGTTCTATCGATCATGTAAGCATAATATGGCTAATAATACGAGTTAGATTGATAATAATAAGAGTAATGAGTATAGTAATTGTAGATCTATCGATCATTTAAGCATAATATGGCTAATAATAGGAGTTAGATTGATAATAATAACAGTAATAAGTATAGTAATTGTCGTTCTATCGATCATTTAAGCATAATATGGCTAATAATATGAGTTAGATTGATAATACTAAGAGTAGTGAGTATAGTAATTCTCGTTCTATCGATCATATAAGCATAATATGGCTAATAATATGGGTTAGATTGATAATAATAAGAGTAATAAGTATAGTATTTGTCGTTCTATCGATCATATAAGCATAATATGGCTAATAATATGAGTTAGATTGATAATAATAAGAGTAATAAGTATAGTAATTGTCGTTCTATCGATCACTTAAGCATAATATGGGTAATAATATGAGTCAGATTGATGATAATAAGAGTAATAAGTATAGTAATTGTCGTTCTATCGATAATATAAGCATAATATGGCTAATAATATGAGTAAGATTGATAATACTAAGAGTAGTGAGTATAGTAGTTCTCGTTCCATCGATCATATAAGCATAATATGGCTAATAATATGAGTTAGATTGATAATAATAAGAGTAATAAGTATAGTAATTGTCGTTCTATCGATCATTTAAGCATAATATGGCTAATAATATGAGTTAGATTGATAATAATAACAGTAATATGTATAGTAATTGTCGTTCTATCGATAATATAAGCATAATATGGCTAATAATATCAGTTAGATTGATAATACTAAGAGTAGTGAGTATAGTGATTCTCGTTCTATCGATCATATAAGCATAATATGGCTAATAATATGAGTTAGATTGATAATAATAAGAGTAATGAGTATAGTAATTGTAGTTCTATCGATCATATCGGCATAATGTGGTTAATAATATGAGTTAGATTCATAATAATAAGAGTAATAAGTATAGTAATTGTCGTTCTATCGATCATATAAGCATAATATGGCTAATAATATGAGTTAGATTGATAATAATAAGAGTAATAAGTATAGTAATTGTCGTTCTCTCGATCATATAAGCATAATATGGCTAATAATATGAGTTAGATTGATAATAATAAGAGTAATAAGTATAGTATTTGTCGTTCTATCGATCATGTAAGCATAATATGGCTAATAATACGAGTTGGATTGATAATAATGAGAGTAATGAGTATAGTAATTGTAGATCTATCGATCATTTAAGCATAATATGGCTAATAATATGAGTTAGATTGATAATAATAACAGTAATAAGTATAGTAATTGTCGTTCTATCGATAATATAATCATAATATGGCTAATAATATCAGTTAGATTGATAATACTAAGAGTAGTGAGTATAGTAATTGTCGTTCTATCGATCATATAAGCATAATATGGCTAATAATATGAGTTAGATTGATAATAATAAGAGTAATAAGTATAGTATTTGTCGTTCTATCGATCATGTAAGCATAATATGGCTAATAATACGAGTTAGATTGATAATAATAAGAGTAATTAGTATAGCAATTGTAGATCTATCGATCATTTAAGCATAAAACGGCTAATAATATGAGTTAGATTGATAATAATAACAGTAATAAGTATAGCAATTGTCGTTCTATCGATAATATAATCATAATATGGCTAATAATATGAGTTAGATTGATAATACTAAGAGTAGTGAGTATAGTAATTCTCGTTCTATCGATCATATAAGCATAATATGGCTAATAATATGAGATAGATTGATAATAATAAGAGTAATAAGTATAGTATTTGTCGTTCTATCGATCATATAAGCATAATATGGCTAATAATATGAGTTAGATTGATAATAATAAGAGTAATAAGTATAGTAATTGTCGTTCTATCGATCATTTAAGCATAATATGGGTAATAATATGAGTCAGATTGATAACAATAACAGTAATAAGTATAGTAATTGTCGTTCTGTCGATCATATAAGCACAATATGACTAATAATATGAGTTAGAGTGATAACACTAAGAGTAGTGAGTATAGTAATTCTCATTCTATCGATCATATAAGCATAATATGGCTAATAATATGAGTTAGATTGATAATAATAAGAGTAATGAGTATAGTAATTGTCGTTCTATCGATCATATAAGCATAATATGGCTAATAATATGAGTTAGATTGATAATAATAAGAGTAATAAGTATAGTATTTGTCGTTCTATCGATCATATAAGCATAATATGGCTAATAATACGAGTTAGATTGATAATAATAAGAGTAATAAGTATAGTAATTGTCGTTCTATCGATCATTTAAGCATAATATGGCTAATAATATGAGTTAGATTGATAATAATAACAGTAATAAGTATAGTAATTGTCGTTCTATCGATAATATAAGCATAATATGGCTAATAATATGAGTTAGATTGATAATACTAAGAGTAGTGAGTATAGTAATTCTCGTTCTATCGATCATATAAGCATAATATGGCTAATAATACGAGTTAGATTGATAATAATAAGAGTAATAAGTATAGTATTTGTCGTTCTATCGATCATATAAGCATAATATGGCTAATAATATGAGTTAGATTGATAATAATAAGAGTAATAAGTATAGTAATTGTCGTTCTATCGATCATTTAAGCATAATATGGGTAATAATATGAGTCAGATTGATAACAATAACAGTAATAAGTATAGTAATTGTCGTTCTGTCGATCATATAAGCACAATATGACTAATAATATGAGTTAGAGTGATAACACTAAGAGTAGTGAGTATAGTAATTCTCATTCTATCGATCATATAAGCATAATATGGCTAATAATATGAGTTAGATTGATAATAATAAGAGTAATGAGTATAGTATTTGTCGTTCTATCGATCATGTAAGCATAATATGGCTAATAATACGAGTTAGATTGATAATAATAAGAGTAATGAGTATAGTAATTGTAGATCTATCGATCATTTAAGCATAATATGGCTAATAATAGGAGTTAGATTGATAATAATAACAGTAATAAGTATAGTAATTGTCGTTCTATCGATCATTTAAGCATAATATGGCTAATAATATGAGTTAGATTGATAATACTAAGAGTAGTGAGTATAGTAATTCTCGTTCTATCGATCATATAAGCATAATATGGCTAATAATATGGGTTAGATTGATAATAATAAGAGTAATAAGTATAGTATTTGTCGTTCTATCGATCATATAAGCATAATATGGCTAATAATATGAGTTAGATTGATAATAATAAGAGTAATAAGTATAGTAATTGTCGTTCTATCGATCACTTAAGCATAATATGGGTAATAATATGAGTCAGATTGATGATAATAAGAGTAATAAGTATAGTAATTGTCGTTCTATCGATAATATAAGCATAATATGGCTAATAATATGAGTAAGATTGATAATACTAAGAGTAGTGAGTATAGTAGTTCTCGTTCCATCGATCATATAAGCATAATATGGCTAATAATATGAGTTAGATTGATAATAATAAGAGTAATAAGTATAGTAATTGTCGTTCTATCGATCATTTAAGCATAATATGGCTAATAATATGAGTTAGATTGATAATAATAACAGTAATATGTATAGTAATTGTCGTTCTATCGATAATATAAGCATAATATGGCTAATAATATCAGTTAGATTGATAATACTAAGAGTAGTGAGTATAGTGATTCTCGTTCTATCGATCATATAAGCATAATATGGCTAATAATATGAGTTAGATTGATAATAATAAGAGTAATGAGTATAGTAATTGTAGTTCTATCGATCATATCGGCATAATGTGGTTAATAATATGAGTTAGATTCATAATAATAAGAGTAATAAGTATAGTAATTGTCGTTCTATCGATCATATAAGCATAATATGGCTAATAATATGAGTTAGATTGATAATAATAAGAGTAATAAGTATAGTAATTGTCGTTCTCTCGATCATATAAGCATAATATGGCTAATAATATGAGTTAGATTGATAATAATAAGAGTAATAAGTATAGTATTTGTCGTTCTATCGATCATGTAAGCATAATATGGCTAATAATACGAGTTGGATTGATAATAATGAGAGTAATGAGTATAGTAATTGTAGATCTATCGATCATTTAAGCATAATATGGCTAATAATATGAGTTAGATTGATAATAATAACAGTAATAAGTATAGTAATTGTCGTTCTATCGATAATATAATCATAATATGGCTAATAATATCAGTTAGATTGATAATACTAAGAGTAGTGAGTATAGTAATTGTCGTTCTATCGATCATATAAGCATAATATGGCTAATAATATGAGTTAGATTGATAATAATAAGAGTAATAAGTATAGTATTTGTCGTTCTATCGATCATGTAAGCATAATATGGCTAATAATACGAGTTAGATTGATAATAATAAGAGTAATTAGTATAGCAATTGTAGATCTATCGATCATTTAAGCATAAAACGGCTAATAATATGAGTTAGATTGATAATAATAACAGTAATAAGTATAGTAATTGTCGTTCTATCGATAATATAATCATAATATGGCTAATAATATGAGTTAGATTGATAATACTAAGAGTAGTGAGTATAGTAATTCTCGTTCTATCGATCATATAAGCATAATATGGCTAATAATATGAGATAGATTGATAATAATAAGAGTAATAAGTATAGTATTTGTCGTTCTATCGATCATATAAGCATAATATGGCTAATAATATGAGTTAGATTGATAATAATAAGAGTAATAAGTATAGTAATTGTCGTTCTATCGATCATTTAAGCATAATATGGGTAATAATATGAGTCAGATTGATAACAATAACAGTAATAAGTATAGTAATTGTCGTTCTGTCGATCATATAAGCACAATATGACTAATAATATGAGTTAGAGTGATAACACTAAGAGTAGTGAGTATAGTAATTCTCATTCTATCGATCATATAAGCATAATATGGCTAATAATATGAGTTAGATTGATAATAATAAGAGTAATGAGTATAGTAATTGTCGTTCTATCGATCATATAAGCATAATATGGCTAATAATATGAGTTAGATTGATAATAATAAGAGTAATAAGTATAGTATTTGTCGTTCTATCGATCATATAAGCATAATATGGCTAATAATACGAGTTAGATTGATAATAATAAGAGTAATAAGTATAGTAATTGTCGTTCTATCGATCATTTAAGCATAATATGGCTAATAATATGAGTTAGATTGATAATAATAACAGTAATAAGTATAGTAATTGTCGTTCTATCGATAATATAAGCATAATATGGCTAATAATATGAGTTAGATTGATAATACTAAGAGTAGTGAGTATAGTAATTCTCGTTCTATCGATCATATAAGCATAATATGGCTAATAATACGAGTTAGATTGATAATAATAAGAGTAATAAGTATAGTATTTGTCGTTCTATCGATCATATAAGCATAATATGGCTAATAATATGAGTTAGATTGATAATAATAAGAGTAATAAGTATAGTAATTGTCGTTCTATCGATCATTTAAGCATAATATGGGTAATAATATGAGTCAGATTGATAACAATAACAGTAATAAGTATAGTAATTGTCGTTCTGTCGATCATATAAGCACAATATGACTAATAATATGAGTTAGAGTGATAACACTAAGAGTAGTGAGTATAGTAATTCTCATTCTATCGATCATATAAGCATAATATGGCTAATAATATGAGTTAGATTGATAATAATAAGAGTAATGAGTATAGTAATTGTCGTTCTATCGATCATATAAGCATAATATGGCTAATAATATGAGTTAGATTGATAATAATAAGAGTAATAAGTATAGTATTTGTCGTTCTATCGATCATGTAAGCATAATATGGCTAATAATACGAGTTAGATTGATAATAATAAGAGTAATGAGTATAGTAATTGTAGATCTATCGATCATTTAAGCATACTATGGCTAATAATAGGAGTTAGATTGATAATAATAACAGTAATAAGTATAGTAATTGTCGTTCTATCGATCATTTAAGCATAATATGGCTAATAATATGAGTTAGATTGATAATACTAAGAGTAGTGAGTATAGTAATTCTCGTTCTATCGATCATATAAGCATAATATGGCTAATAATATGGGTTAGATTGATAATAATAAGAGTAATAAGTATAGTATTTGTCGTTCTATCGATCATATAAGCATAATATGGCTAATAATATGAGTTAGATTGATAATAATAAGAGTAATAAGTATAGTAATTGTCGTTCTATCGATCACTTAAGCATAATATGGGTAATAATATGAGTCAGATTGATGATAATAAGAGTAATAAGTATAGTAATTGTCGTTCTATCGATAATATAAGCATAATATGGCTAATAATATGAGTAAGATTGATAATACTAAGAGTAGTGAGTATAGTAGTTCTCGTTCCATCGATCATATAAGCATAATATGGCTAATAATATGAGTTAGATTGATAATAATAAGAGTAATAAGTATAGTAATTGTCGTTCTATCGATCATTTAAGCATAATATGGCTAATAATATGAGTTAGATTGATAATAATAACTGTAATATGTATAGTAATTGTCGTTCTATCGATAATATAAGCATAATATGGCTAATAATATGAGTTAGATTGATAATACTAAGAGTAGCGAGTATAGTGATTCTCGTTCTATCGATCATATAAGCATAATATGGCTAATAATATGAGTTAGATTGATAATAATAAGAGTAATGAGTATAGTAATTGTAGTTCTATCGATCATATCGGCATAATGTGGTTAATAATATGAGTTAGATTCATAATAATAAGAGTAATAAGTATAGTAATTGTCGTTCTATCGATCATATAAGCATAATATGGCTAATAATATGAGTTAGATTGATAATAATAAGAGTAATAAGTATAGTAATTGTCGTTCTCTCGATCATATAAGCATAATATGGCTAATAATATGAGTTAGATTGATAATAATAAGAGTAATAAGTATAGTATTTGTCGTTCTATCGATCATGTAAGCATAATATGGCTAATAATACGAGTTGGATTGATAATAATGAGAGTAATGAGTATAGTAATTGTAGATCTATCGATCATTTAAGCATAATATGGCTAATAATATGAGTTAGATTGATAATAATAACAGTAATAAGTATAGTAATTGTCGTTCTATCGATAATATAATCATAATATGGCTAATAATATCAGTTAGATTGATAATACTAAGAGTAGTGAGTATAGTAATTGTCGTTCTATCGATCATATAAGCATAATATGGCTAATAATATGAGTTAGATTGATAATAATAAGAGTAATAAGTATAGTATTTGTCGTTCTATCGATCATGTAAGCATAATATGGCTAATAATACGAGTTAGATTGATAATAATAAGAGTAATTAGTATAGCAATTGTAGATCTATCGATCATTTAAGCATAAAACGGCTAATAATATGAGTTAGATTGATAATAATAACAGTAATAAGTATAGTAATTGTCGTTCTATCGATAATATAATCATAATATGGCTAATAATATGAGTTAGATTGATAATACTAAGAGTAGTGAGTACAGTAATTCTCGTTCTATCGATCATATAAGCATAATATGGCTAATAATATGAGATAGATTGATAATAATAAGAGTAATAAGTATAGTATTTGTCGTTCTATCGATCATTTAAGCATAATATGGCTAATAATATGAGTTAGATTGATAATACTAAGAGTAGTGAGTATAGTAATTCTCGTTCTATCGATAATATAAGCATAATATGGCTAATAATATGAGTAAGATTGATAATACTAAGAGTAGTGAGTATAGTAGTTCTCGTTCCATCGATCATATAAGCATAATATGGCTAATAATATGAGTTAGATTGATAATAATAAGAGTAATAAGTATAGTAATTGTCGTTCTATCGATCATTTAAGCATAATATGGCTAATAATATGAGTTAGATTGATAATAATAACAGTAATATGTATAGTAATTGTCGTTCTATCGATAATATAAGCATAATATGGCTAATAATATGAGTTAGATTGATAATACTAAGAGTAGTGAGTATAGTGATTCTCGTTCTATCGATCATATAAGCATAATATGGCTAATAATATGAGTTAGATTGATAATAATAAGAGTAATGAGTATAGTAATTGTAGTTCTATCGATCATATCGGCATAATGTGGTTAATAATATGAGTTAGATTCATAATAATAAGAGTAATAAGTATAGTAATTGTCGTTCTATCGATCATATAAGCATAATATGGCTAATAATATGAGTTAGATTGATAATAATAAGAGTAATAAGTATAGTAATTGTCGTTCTCTCGATCATATAAGCATAATATGGCTAATAATACGAGTTAGATTGATAATAATAAGAGTAATGAGTATAGTAATTGTAGATCTATCGATCATTTAAGCATAATATGGCTAATAATAGGAGTTAGATTGATAATAATAACAGTAATAAGTATAGTAATTGTCGTTCTATCGATCATTTAAGCATAATATGGCTAATAATATGAGTTAGATTGATAATACTAAGAGTAGTGAGTATAGTAATTCTCGTTCTATCGATCATATAAGCATAATATGGCTAATAATATGGGTTAGATTGATAATAATAAGAGTAATAAGTATAGTATTTGTCGTTCTATCGATCATATAAGCATAATATGGCTAATAATATGAGTTAGATTGATAATAATAAGAGTAATAAGTATAGTAATTGTCGTTCTATCGATCACTTAAGCATAATATGGGTAATAATATGAGTCAGATTGATGATAATAAGAGTAATAAGTATAGTAATTGTCGTTCTATCGATAATATAAGCATAATATGGCTAATAATATGAGTAAGATTGATAATACTAAGAGTAGTGAGTATAGTAGTTCTCGTTCCATCGATCATATAAGCATAATATGGCTAATAATATGAGTTAGATTGATAATAATAAGAGTAATAAGTATAGTAATTGTCGTTCTATCGATCATTTAAGCATAATATGGCTAATAATATGAGTTAGATTGATAATAATAACAGTAATATGTATAGTAATTGTCGTTCTATCGATAATATAAGCATAATATGGCTAATAATATGAGTTAGATTGATAATACTAAGAGTAGTGAGTATAGTGATTCTCGTTCTATCGATCATATAAGCATAATATGGCTAATAATATGAGTTAGATTGATAATAATAAGAGTAATGAGTATAGTAATTGTAGTTCTATCGATCATATCGGCATAATGTGGTTAATAATATGAGTTAGATTCATAATAATAAGAGTAATAAGTATAGTAATTGTCGTTCTATCGATCATATAAGCATAATATGGCTAATAATATGAGTTAGATTGATAATAATAAGAGTAATAAGTATAGTAATTGTCGTTCTCTCGATCATATAAGCATAATATGGCTAATAATATGAGTTAGATTGATAATAATAAGAGTAATAAGTATAGTATTTGTCGTTCTATCGATCATGTAAGCATAATATGGCTAATAATACGAGTTGGATTGATAATAATGAGAGTAATGAGTATAGTAATTGTAGATCTATCGATCATTTAAGCACAATATGGCTAATAATATGAGTTAGATTGATAATAATAACAGTAATAAGTATAGTAATTGTCGTTCTATCGATAATATAATCATAATATGGCTAATAATATCAGTTAGATTGATAATACTAAGAGTAGTGAGTATAGTAATTGTCGTTCTATCGATCATATAAGCATAATATGGCTAATAATATGAGTTAGATTGATAATAATAAGAGTAATAAGTATAGTATTTGTCGTTCTATCGATCATGTAAGCATAATATGGCTAATAATACGAGTTAGATTGATAATAATAAGAGTAATTAGTATAGCAATTGTAGATCTATCGATCATTTAAGCATAAAACGGCTAATAATATGAGTTAGATTGATAATAATAACAGTAATAAGTATAGTAATTGTCGTTCTATCGATAATATAATCATAATATGGCTAATAATATGAGTTAGATTGATAATACTAAGAGTAGTGAGTATAGTAATTCTCGTTCTATCGATCATATAAGCATAATATGGCTAATAATATGAGATAGATTGATAATAATAAGAGTAATAAGTATAGTATTTGTCGTTCTATCGATCATATAAGCATAATATGGCTAATAATATGAGTTAGATTGATAATAATAAGAGTAATAAGTATAGTAATTGTCGTTCTATCGATCATTTAAGCATAATATGGGTAATAATATGAGTCAGATTGATAACAATAACAGTAATAAGTATAGTAATTGTCGTTCTGTCGATCATATAAGCACAATATGACTAATAATATGAGTTAGAGTGATAACACTAAGAGTAGTGAGTATAGTAATTCTCATTCTATCGATCATATAAGCATAATATGGCTAATAATATGAGTTAGATTGATAATAATAAGAGTAATGAGTATAGTAATTGTCGTTCTATCGATCATATAAGCATAATATGGCTAATAATATGAGTTAGATTGATAATAATAAGAGTAATAAGTATAGTATTTGTCGTTCTATCGATCATGTAAGCATAATATGGCTAATAATACGAGTTAGATTGATAATAATAAGAGTAATAAGTATAGTAATTGTCGTTCTATCGATCATTTAAGCATAATATGGCTAATAATATGAGTTAGATTGATAATAATAACAGTAATAAGTATAGTAATTGTCGTTCTATCGATAATATAAGCATAATATGGCTAATAATATGAGTTAGATTGATAATACTAAGAGTAGTGAGTATAGTAATTCTCGTTCTATCGATCATATAAGCATAATATGGCTAATAATATGAGTTAGATTGATAATAATAAGAGTAATGAGTATAGTAATTGTAGTTCTATCGATCATATCGGCATAATATGGTTAATAATATGAGTTAGATTCATAATAATAAGAGTAATAAGTATAGTAATTGTCGTTCTATCGATCATATAAGCATAATATGGCTAATAATATGAGTTAGATTGATAATACTAAGAGTAGAGAGTATAGTAGTTCTCGTTCTATCGATCATATAAGCATAATATGGCTAATAATATGAGTTAGATTGATAATAATAAGAGTAATAAGTATAGTAATTGTCGTTCTATCGATCATTTAAGCATAATATGGCTAATAATATGAGTTAGATTGATAATAATAACAGTAATATGTATAGTAATTCTCATTCTATCGATCATTTAAGCATAATATGGCTAATAATATGAGTTAGATTGATAATAATAACAGTAATAAGTATAGTAATTGTCGTTCTATCGATAATATAACCATAATATGGCTAATAATATGAGTTAGATTGATAATACTAAGAGTAGTGAGTATAGTAATTCTCGTTCTATCGATCATATAAGCATAATATGGCTAATAATATGAGTTAGATTGATAGTAATAAGAGTAATAACTACAGTAATTGTCGTTCTATCGATCATATAAGCATAATAAGGCTAATAATATGAGTTAGAGTGATAATACTAAGAGTAGTGAGTATAGTAATTCTCATTCTATCGATCATATAAGCATAATATGGCTAATAATATGAGTTAGATTGATAATAATAAGAGTAATGAGTATAGTAATTGTAGTTCTATCGATCATATCGGCATAATATGGTTAATAATATGAGTTAGATTCATAATAATAAGAGTAATAAGTATAGTAATTGTCGTTCTCTCGATCATATAAGCATAATATGGCTAATAATATGAGGTAGAGTGATAATACTAAGAGTAGTGAGTATAGTAATTCTCATTCTATCGATCATATAAGCATAATATGGCTAATAATATGAGTTAGATTGATAATAATAACAGTAATAAGTATAGTAATTGTCGTTCTATCGATAATATAAGCATAATATGGCTAATAATATGAGTTAGATTGATAATACTAAGAGTAGTGAGTATAGTAATTGTCGTTCTATCGATCATATAAGCATAATATGGCTAATAATATGAGTTAGATTCATAATAATAAGAGTAATAAGTATAGTATTTGTCGTTCTATCGATCATGTAAGCATAATATGGCTAATAATACGAGTTAGATTGATAATAATAAGAGTAATGAGTATAGTAATTGTAGATCTATCGATCATTTAAGCATAATATGGCTAATAATAGGAGTTAGATTGATAATAATAACAGTAATAAGTATAGTAATTGTCGTTCTATCGATCATTTAAGCATAATATGGCTAATAATATGAGTTAGATTGATAATACTAAGAGTAGTGAGTATAGTAATTCTCGTTCTATCGATCATATAAGCATAATATGGCTAATAATATGGGTTAGATTGATAATAATAAGAGTAATAAGTATAGTATTTGTCGTTCTATCGATCATATAAGCATAATATGGCTAATAATATGAGTTAGATTGATAATAATAAGAGTAATAAGTATAGTAATTGTCGTTCTATCGATCACTTAAGCATAATATGGGTAATAATATGAGTCAGATTGATGATAATAAGAGTAATAAGTATAGTAATTGTCGTTCTATCGATAATATAAGCATAATATGGCTAATAATATGAGTTAGATTGATAATACTAAGAGTAGTGAGTATAGTAGTTCTCGTTCCATCGATCATATAAGCATAATATGGCTAATAATATGAGTTAGATTGATAATAATAAGAGTAATAAGTATAGTAATTGTCGTTCTATCGATCATTTAAGCATAATATGGCTAATAATATGAGTTAGATTGATAATAATAACAGTAATATGTATAGTAATTGTCGTTCTATCGATAATATAAGCATAATATGGCTAATAATATGAGTTAGATTGATAATACTAAGAGTAGTGAGTATAGTGATTTTCGTTCTATCGATCATATAAGCATAATATGGCTAATAATATGAGTTAGATTGATAATACTAAGAGTAGAGAGTATAGTAGTTCTCGTTCTATCGATCATATAAGCATAATATGGCTAATAATATGAGTTAGATTGATAATAATAAGAGTAATAAGTATAGTAATTGTCGTTCTATCGATCATTTAAGCATAATATGGCTAATAATATGAGTTAGATTGATAATAATAACAGTAATATGTATAGTAATTCTCATTCTATCGATCATTTAAGCATAATATGGCTAATAATATGAGTTAGATTGATAATAATAACAGTAATAAGTATAGTAATTGTCGTTCTATCGATAATATAACCATAATATGGCTAATAATATGAGTTAGATTGATAATACTAAGAGTAGTGAGTATAGTAATTCTCGTTCTATCGATCATATAAGCATAATATGGCTAATAATATGAGTAAGATTGATAGTAATAAGAGTAATAACTACAGTAATTGTCGTTCTATCGATCATATAAGCATAATAAGGCTAATAATATGAGTTAGAGTGATAATACTAAGAGTAGTGAGTATAGTAATTCTCATTCTATCGATCATATAAGCATAATATGGCTAATAATATGAGTTAGATTGATAATAATAAGAGTAATGAGTATAGTAATTGTAGTTCTATCGATCATATCGGCATAATATGGTTAATAATATGAGTTAGATTCATAATAATAAGAGTAATAAGTATAGTAATTGTCGTTCTCTCGATCATATAAGCATAATATGGCTAATAATATGAGGTAGAGTGATAATACTAAGAGTAGTGAGTATAGTAATTCTCATTCTATCGATCATATAAGCATAATATGGCTAATAATATGAGTTAGATTGATAATAATAACAGTAATAAGTATAGTAATTGTCGTTCTATCGATAATATAAGCATAATATGGCTAATAATATGAGTTAGATTGATAATACTAAGAGTAGTGAGTATAGTAATTGTCGTTCTATCGATCATATAAGCATAATATGGCTAATAATATGAGTTAGATTGATAATAATAAGAGTAATAAGTATAGTATTTGTCGTTCTATCGATCATGTAAGCATAATATGGCTAATAATACGAGTTAGATTGATAATAATAAGAGTAATGAGTATAGTAATTGTAGATCTATCGATCATTTAAGCATAATATGGCTAATAATAGGAGTTAGATTGATAATAATAACAGTAATAAGTATAGTAATTGTCGTTCTATCGATCATTTAAGCATAATATGGCTAATAATATGAGTTAGATTGATAATACTAAGAGTAGTGAGTATAGTAATTCTCGTTCTATCGATCATATAAGCATAATATGGCTAATAATATGGGTTAGATTGATAATAATAAGAGTAATAAGTATAGTATTTGTCGTTCTATCGATCATATAAGCATAATATGGCTAATAATATGAGTTAGATTGATAATAATAAGAGTAATAAGTATAGTAATTGTCGTTCTATCGATCACTTAAGCATAATATGGGTAATAATATGAGTCAGATTGATGATAATAAGAGTAATAAGTATAGTAATTGTCGTTCTATCGATAATATAAGCATAATATGGCTAATAATATGAGTTAGATTGATAATACTAAGAGTAGTGAGTATAGTAGTTCTCGTTCCATCGATCATATAAGCATAATATGGCTAATAATATGAGTTAGATTGATAATAATAAGAGTAATAAGTATAGTAATTGTCGTTCTATCGATCATTTAAGCATAATATGGCTAATAATATGAGTTAGATTGATAATAATAACAGTAATATGTATAGTAATTGTCGTTCTATCGATAATATAAGCATAATATGGCTAATAATATGAGTTAGATTGATAATACTAAGAGTAGTGAGTATAGTGATTTTCGTTCTATCGATCATATAAGCATAATATGGCTAATAATATGAGTTAGATTGATAATAATAAGAGTAATGAGTATAGTAATTGTAGTTCTATCGATCATATCGGCATAATATGGTTAATAATATGAGTTAGATTCATAATAATAAGAGTAATAAGTATAGTAATTGTCGTTCTATCGATCATATAAGCATAATATGGCTAATAATATGAGTTAGATTGATAATAATAAGAGTAATAAGTATAGTAATTGTCGTTCTCTCGATCATATAAGCATAATATGGCTAATAATATGAGTTAGATTGATAATAATAAGAGTAATAAGTATAGTATTTGTCGTTCTATCGATCATGTAAGCATAATATGGCTAATAATACGAGTTAGATTGATAATAATAAGAGTAATGAGTATAGTAATTGTAGATCTATCGATCATTTAAGCATAATATGGCTAATAATATGAGTTAGATTGATAATAATAACAGTAATAAGTATAGTAATTGTCGTTCTATCGATAATATAATCATAATATGGCTAATAATATCAGTTAGATTGATAATACTAAGAGTAGTGAGTATAGTAATTGTCGTTCTATCGATCATATAAGCATAATATGGCTAATAATATGAGTTAGATTGATAATAATAAGAGTAATAAGTATAGTATTTGTCGTTCTATCGATCATGTAAGCATAATATGGCTAATAATACGAGTTAGATTGATAATAATAAGAGTAATTAGTATAGCAATTGTAGATCTATCGATCATTTAAGCATAAAACGGCTAATAATATGAGTTAGATTGATAATAATAACAGTAATAAGTATAGTAATTGTCGTTCTATCGATAATATAATCATAATATGGCTAATAATATGAGTTAGATTGATAATACTAAGAGTAGTGAGTATAGTAATTCTCGTTCTATCGATCATATAAGCATAATATGGCTAATAATATGAGATAGATTGATAATAATAAGAGTAATAAGTATAGTATTTGTCGTTCTATCGATCATATAAGCATAATATGGCTAATAATATGAGTTAGATTGATAATAATAAGAGTAATAAGTATAGTAATTGTCGTTCTATCGATCATTTAAGCATAATATGGGTAATAATATGAGTCAGATTGATAACAATAACAGTAATAAGTATAGTAATTGTCGTTCTGTCGATCATATAAGCACAATATGACTAATAATATGAGTTAGAGTGATAACACTAAGAGTAGTGAGTATAGTAATTCTCATTCTATCGATCATATAAGCATAATATGGCTAATAATATGAGTTAGATTGATAATAATAAGAGTAATGAGTATAGTAATTGTCGTTCTATCGATCATATAAGCATAAGATGGCTAATAATATGAGTTAGATTGATAATAATAAGAGTAATAAGTATAGTATTTGTCGTTCTATCGATCATGTAAGCACAATATGGCTAATAATACGAGTTAGATTGATAATAATAAGAGTAATAAGTATAGTAATTGTCGTTCTATCGATCATTTAAGCATAATATGGCTAATAATATGAGTTAGATTGATAATAATAACAGTAATAAGTATAGTAATTGTCGTTCTATCGATAATATAAGCATAATATGGCTAATAATATGAGTTAGATTGATAATACTAAGAGTAGTGAGTATAGTAATTCTCGTTCTATCGATCATATAAGCATAATATGGCTAATAATATGAGATAGATTGATAATAATAAGAGTAATAAGTATAGTATTTGTCGTTCTATCGATCATATAAGCATAATATGGCTAATAATATGAGTTAGATTGATAATAATAAGAGTAATAAGTATAGTAATTGTCGTTCTATCGATCATTTAAGCATAATATGGGTAATAATATGAGTCAGATTGATAACAATAACAGTAATAAGTATAGTAATTGTCGTTCTGTCGATCATATAAGCACAATATGACTAATAATATGAGTTAGAGTGATAACACTAAGAGTAGTGAGTATAGTAATTCTCATTCTATCGATCATATAAGCATAATATGGCTAATAATATGAGTTAGATTGATAATAATAAGAGTAATGAGTATAGTAATTGTCGTTCTATCGATCATATAAGCATAATATGGCTAATAATATGAGTTAGATTGATAATAATAAGAGTAATAAGTATAGTATTTGTCGTTCTATCGATCATGTAAGCATAATATGGCTAATAATACGAGTTAGATTGATAATAATAAGAGTAATAAGTATAGTAATTGTCGTTCTATCGATCATTTAAGCATAATATGGCTAATAATATGAGTTAGATTGATAATAATAACAGTAATAAGTATAGTAATTGTCGTTCTATCGATAATATAATCATAATATGGCTAATAATATCAGTTAGATTGATAATACTAAGAGTAGTGAGTATAGTAATTGTCGTTCTATCGATCATATAAGCATAATATGGCTAATAATATGAGTTAGATTGATAATAATAAGAGTAATAAGTATAGTATTTGTCGTTCTATCGATCATGTAAGCATAATATGGCTAATAATACGAGTTAGATTGATAATAATAAGAGTAATTAGTATAGCAATTGTAGATCTATCGATCATTTAAGCATAAAACGGCTAATAATATGAGTTAGATTGATAATAATAACAGTAATAAGTATAGTAATTGTCGTTCTATCGATAATATAATCATAATATGGCTAATAATATGAGTTAGATTGATAATACTAAGAGTAGTGAGTATAGTAATTCTCGTTCTATCGATCATATAAGCATAATATGGCTAATAATATGAGATAGATTGATAATAATAAGAGTAATAAGTATAGTATTTGTCGTTCTATCGATCATATAAGCATAATATGGCTAATAATATGAGTTAGATTGATAATAATAAGAGTAATAAGTATAGTAATTGTCGTTCTATCGATCATTTAAGCATAATATGGGTAATAATATGAGTCAGATTGATAACAATAACAGTAATAAGTATAGTAATTGTCGTTCTGTCGATCATATAAGCACAATATGACTAATAATATGAGTTAGAGTGATAACACTAAGAGTAGTGAGTATAGTAATTCTCATTCTATCGATCATATAAGCATAATATGGCTAATAATATGAGTTAGATTGATAATAATAAGAGTAATGAGTATAGTAATTGTCGTTCTATCGATCATATAAGCATAAGATGGCTAATAATATGAGTTAGATTGATAATAATAAGAGTAATAAGTATAGTATTTGTCGTTCTATCGATCATGTAAGCACAATATGGCTAATAATACGAGTTAGATTGATAATAATAAGAGTAATAAGTATAGTAATTGTCGTTCTATCGATCATTTAAGAATAATATGGCTAATAATATGAGTTAGATTGATAATAATAACAGTAATAAGTATAGTAATTGTCGTTCTATCGATAATATAAGCATAATATGGCTACTAATATGAGTTAGATTGATAATAATAAGAGTAATAAGTATAGTAATTGTCGTTCTATCGATCATTTAAGCATAATATGGGTAATAATATGAGTCAGATTGATAACAATAACAGTAATAAGTATAGTAATTGTCGTTCTGTCGATCATATAAGCACAATATGACTAATAATATGAGTTAGAGTGATAACACTAAGAGTAGTGAGTATAGTAATTCTCATTCTATCGATCATATAAGCATAATATGGCTAATAATATGAGTTAGATTGATAATACTAAGAGTAGTGAGTATAGTAATTCTCGTTCTATCGATCATATAAGCATAATATGGCTAATAATATGAGATAGATTGATAATAATAAGAGTAATAAGTATAGTATTTGTCGTTCTATCGATCATATAAGCATAATATGGCTAATAATATGAGTTAGATTGATAATAATAAGAGTAATAAGTATAGTAATTGTCGTTCTATCGATCATTTAAGCATAATATGGGTAATAATATGAGTCAGATTGATAACAATAACAGTAATAAGTATAGTAATTGTCGTTCTGTCGATCATATAAGCACAATATGACTAATAATATGAGTTAGAGTGATAACACTAAGAGTAGTGAGTATAGTAATTCTCATTCTATCGATCATATAAGCATAATATGGCTAATAATATGAGTTAGATTGATAATAATAAGAGTAATGAGTATAGTAATTGTCGTTCTATCGATCATATAAGCATAATATGGCTAATAATATGAGTTAGATTGATAATAATAAGAGTAATAAGTATAGTATTTGTCGTTCTATCGATCATGTAAGCATAATATGGCTAATAATACGAGTTAGATTGATAATAATAAGAGTAATAAGTATAGTAATTGTCGTTCTATCGATCATTTAAGCATAATATGGCTAATAATATGAGTTAGATTGATAATAATAACAGTAATAAGTATAGTAATTGTCGTTCTATCGATAATATAATCATAATATGGCTAATAATATCAGTTAGATTGATAATACTAAGAGTAGTGAGTATAGTAATTGTCGTTCTATCGATCATATAAGCATAATATGGCTAATAATATGAGTTAGATTGATAATAATAAGAGTAATAAGTATAGTATTTGTCGTTCTATCGATCATGTAAGCATAATATGGCTAATAATACGAGTTAGATTGATAATAATAAGAGTAATTAGTATAGTAATTGTCGTTCTATCGATCATTTAAGCATAATATGGGTAATAATATGAGTCAGATTGATAACAATAACAGTAATAAGTATAGTAATTGTCGTTCTGTCGATCATATAAGCACAATATGACTAATAATATGAGTTAGAGTGATAACACTAAGAGTAGTGAGTATAGTAATTCTCATTCTATCGATCATATAAGCATAATATGGCTAATAATATGAGTTAGATTGATAATAATAAGAGTAATGAGTATAGTAATTGTCGTTCTATCGATCATATAAGCATAATATGGCTAATAATATGAGTTAGATTGATAATAATAAGAGTAATAAGTATAGTATTTGTCGTTCTATCGATCATGTAAGCATAATATGGCTAATAATATGAGTTAGATTGATAATAATAAGAGTAATGAGTATAGTAATTGTAGTTCTATCGATCATATCGGCATAATATGGTTAATAATATGAGTTAGATTCATAATAATAAGAGTAATAAGTATAGTAATTGTCGTTCTATCGATCATATAAGCATAATATGGCTAATAATATGAGTTAGATTGATAATAATAAGAGTAATAAGTATAGTAATTGTCGTTCTCTCGATCATATAAGCATAATATGGCTAATAATATGAGTTAGATTGATAATAATAAGAGTAATAAGTATAGTATTTGTCGTTCTATCGATCATGTAAGCATAATATGGCTAATAATACGAGTTAGATTGATAATAATAAGAGTAATGAGTATAGTAATTGTAGATCTATCGATCATTTAAGCATAATATGGCTAATAATATGAGTTAGATTGATAATAATAACAGTAATAAGTATAGTAATTGTCGTTCTATCGATAATATAATCATAATATGGCTAATAATATCAGTTAGATTGATAATACTAAGAGTAGTGAGTATAGTAATTGTCGTTCTATCGATCATATAAGCATAATATGGCTAATAATATGAGTTAGATTGATAATAATAAGAGTAATAAGTATAGTATTTGTCGTTCTATCGATCATGTAAGCATAATATGGCTAATAATACGAGTTAGATTGATAATAATAAGAGTAATTAGTATAGCAATTGTAGATCTATCGATCATTTAAGCATAAAACGGCTAATAATATGAGTTAGATTGATAATAATAACAGTAATAAGTATAGTAATTGTCGTTCTATCGATAATATAATCATAATATGGCTAATAATATGAGTTAGATTGATAATACTAAGAGTAGTGAGTATAGTAATTCTCGTTCTATCGATCATATAAGCATAATATGGCTAATAATATGAGATAGATTGATAATAATAAGAGTAATAAGTATAGTATTTGTCGTTCTATCGATCATATAAGCATAATATGGCTAATAATATGAGTTAGATTGATAATAATAAGAGTAATAAGTATAGTAATTGTCGTTCTATCGATCATTTAAGCATAATATGGGTAATAATATGAGTCAGATTGATAACAATAACAGTAATAAGTATAGTAATTGTCGTTCTGTCGATCATATAAGCACAATATGACTAATAATATGAGTTAGAGTGATAACACTAAGAGTAGTGAGTATAGTATTCTCATTCTATCGATCATATAAGCATAATATGGCTAATAATATGAGTTAGATTGATAATAATAAGAGTAATGAGTATAGTAATTGTCGTTCTATCGATCATATAAGCATAAGATGGCTAATAATATGAGTTAGATTGATAATAATAAGAGTAATAAGTATAGTATTTGTCGTTCTATCGATCATGTAAGCACAATATGGCTAATAATACGAGTTAGATTGATAATAATAAGAGTAATAAGTATAGTAATTGTCGTTCTATCGATCATTTAAGCATAATATGGCTAATAATATGAGTTAGATTGATAATAATAACAGTAATAAGTATAGTAATTGTCGTTCTATCGATAATATAAGCATAATATGGCTAATAATATGCGTTAGATTGATAATACTAAGAGTAGTGAGTATAGTAATTGTCGTTCTATCGCTCATATAAGCACAATATGGCTAATAATATGAGTTAGATTGATAATAATAAGAGTAATAAGTATAGTAATTGTCGTTCTATCGATCATATAAGCATAATATGGCTAGTAATATGAGTTACATTGATAATAATAAGTGTAATAAGTATAGTAATTGTCGTTCTATCGATCATATAAGCATAATATGGCTAATAATATGCGTTAGATTGATAATAATAAGAGTAGTGAGTATAGTAATTGTCGTTCTATCGATCATATAAGCATAATATGGCTAATAATATGGGTTAGATTGATAATAATAAGAGTAATAAGTATAGTATTTGTCGTTCTCTCGATCATGTAAGCATAATATGGCTAATAATACGAGTTAGATTGATAATAATAAGAGTAGTGAGTATAGTAATTGGAGATCTATCGATCATTTAAGCATAATATGGCTAATAATATGAGTTAGATTGATAATAATAACAGTAATATGTATAGTAATTGTCGTTTTATCGATAATATAATCATAATATGGCTAATAATATGAGTTAGATTGATAATACTAAGAGTAGTGAGTATAGTAATTCTCGTTCTATCGATCATATAAGCATAATATGGCTAATAATATGGGTTAGATTGATAATAATAAGAGTAATAAGTATAGTATATGTCGTTCTATCGATCATATAAGCATAATATGGCTAATAATATGAGTTAGATTCGTAATAATAAGAGTAATGAGTATAGTAATTGTCGTTCTGTCGATCATTTAAGCATAATATGGCTAATAATATGAGTTTGATTGATAATATTAACAGTAATAAGTATAGTATTTGTCGTTCTATCGATCATATAAGCATAATATGGCTAATAATATGCGTTAGATTGATAATAATAAGAGTAATGAGTATAGTAATTGTCGTTCTATCGCTCATATAAGCACAATATGGCTAATAATATGAGTTAGATTGATAATAATAAGAGTAATAAGTATAGTAATTGTCGTTCTATCGATCATATAAGCATAATATGGCTAGTAATATGAGTTACATTGATAATAATAAGAGTAATGAGTATAGTAATTGTGGTTCTATCGATCATTTAAGCATAATATGGCTAATAATATGAGTTAGATTGATAATAATAACAGTAATAGGTATAGTAATTGTCGTTCTATCGATCATTTAAGCATAATATGGGTAATAATATGAGTTAGATTGATAATAATAAGAGTAATGAGTATAGTAATTCTCATTCTGTCGATCATAAAAGCATAATATGGCTAATAATACGAGTTAGATTGATAATAATAAGAGTAATAAGTATAGTAATTGTCGTTCTATCGATCATTTAAGCATAATATGGCTAATAATATGAGTTAGATTGATAATACGAAGAGTAGTGAGTATAGTAATTCTCGTTCTATCGATCATATAAGCATAATATGGCTAATAATATGAGTTAGAGTGATAATACTAAGAGTAGTGAGTATAGTAATTCTCATTCTATTGATCATATAAGCATAATATGGCTAATAATACGAGTTATATTGATAATAATAAGAGTAATTAGTATAGTAATTGTCGTTCTATCGATAATATAACCATAATATGGCCAATAATATGAGTTAGATTGATAATAATAACAGTAATAAGTATAGTAATTGTCGTTCTATCGATAATATAAGCATAATATGGCTAATAATATGAGTTAGATTGATAATACTAAGAGTAGTGAGTATAGTAATTGTCGTTCTATCGATCATATAAGCATAATATGGCTAATAATATGAGTTAGATTGATAATGATAAGAGTAATAACTACAGTAATTGTCGTTCTATCGATCATATAAGCATAATAAGGCTAATAATATGAGTTAGAGTGATAATAATAACAGTAATATGTATAGTAATTGTCGTTCTATCGATAATATAAGCATAATATGGCTAATAATATGAGTTAGATTGATAATACTAAGAGTAGTGAGTATAGTAATTCTCGTTCTATCGATCATATAAGCATAATATGGCTAATAATATGAGTTAGATTGATAATAATAAGAGTAATAAGTATAGTATTTGTCGTTCTATCGATGATGTAAGCACAATATCGCTAATAACATGAGTTAGATTGATAATAATAAGAGTAATAAGTATAGTATTTGTCGTTCTATCGATCATGTAAGCACAATATCGCTAATAATACGAGTTAGATTGATAATAATAAGAGTAATAAGTATAGTAATTGTCGTTCTATCGATAATATAAGCATAATATGGCTAATAATATGAGTTAGATTGATAATACTAAGAGTAGTGAGTATAGTAATTCTCGTTCTATCGATCATATAAGCATAATATGGCTAATAATATGAGTTAGATTGATAATAATAAGAGTAATAACTACAGTAATTGTTGTTCTATCGATCATATAAGCATAATAAGGCTAATAATATGAGTTAGAGTGATAATACTAAGAGTAGTGAGTATAGTAATTCTCATTCTATCGATCATATAAGCATAATATGGCTAATAATACGAGTTAGATTGATAATAATAAGAGTAATAAGTATAGTAATTGTCGTTCTATCGATAATATAACCATAATATGGCCAATAATATGAGTTAGATTGATAATAATAACAGTAATAAGTATAGTAATTGTCGTTCTATCGATAATATAAGCATAATATGGCTAATAATATGAGTTAGATTGATAATACTAAGAGTAGTGAGTATAGTAATTGTCGTTCTATCGATCATATAAGCATAATATGGCTAATAATATGAGTTAGATTGATAATAATAAGAGTAATAAGTATAGTATTTGTCGTTCTATCGATCATATAAGCATAATATGGCTAATAATACGAGTTAGATTGATAATAATAAGAGTAATAACTACAGTAATTGTCGTTCTATCGATCATATAGGCATAATAAGGCTAATAATATGAGTTAGAGTGATAATACTAAGAGTAATGAGTATAGTAATTCTCATTCTATCGATCATATAAGCATAATATGGCTAATAATACGAGTTAGATTGATAATAATAACAGTAATAAGTATAGTAATTGTCGTTCTATCGATAATATAAGCATAATATGGCTAATAATATGAGTTAGATTGCTAATACTAAGAGTAGTGAGTATAGTAATTGTCGTTCTATCGATCATATAAGCATAATATGGCTAATAATATGAGTTAGATTGATAATAATAAGAGTAATAAGTATAGCATTTGTCGTTCTATCGATCATATAAGCATGATATGACTAATAATACGAGTTAGATTGATAATAATAACAGTAATAAGTATAGTAATTGTCGTTATATCGATCATATAACCATAATATGGCTAATAGCATGAGTTAGATTGATAATAATAAGAGTAATGAGTATAGTAATTGTCGTTCTATCGATCATATCTGCATAATATGGTTAATAATATGAGTTAGATTGATAATAGTGAGTGTAATAAATATATTAATTGTCGTTCTATCGCTCACATAAGCACAATATGGCCAATAATATGAGTTAGATTGATAATAATAAGAGTAATAAGTATAGTAATTGTCGTTCTATCGATCATATAAGCATAATATGGCCAATAATATTAGTTAGATTGATAATAATAAGTGTAATAAGTATAGTAATTGTCGTTCTATCGATCATTTAAGCATAATATGGCTAATAATATGAGTTAGAGTGACAATACTAAGAGTAGTGAGTATAGTAATTCTCATTCTATCGATCATATAAGCATAATATGGCTAATAATACGAGTTAGATTGATAATACTAAGAGTAGTGAGTATAGTAGTTCTCGTTCTATCGATCATATAAGCATAATATGGCTAGTAATATGAGTTAGATTGATAATAATAAGAGTAATAAGTATAGTATTTGTCGTTCTCTCGATCATGTAAGCATAATATGGCTAATAATACGAGTTAGATTGATAATAATAAGAGTAGTGAGTATAGTAATTGGAGATCTATCGATCATTTAAGCATAATATGGCTAATAATATGAGTTAGATTGATAATAATAACAGTAATAAGTATAGTAATTGTCGTTTTATCGATAATATAATCATAATATGGCTAATAATATGAGTTAGATTGATAATACTAAGAGTAGTGAGTATAGTAATTCTCGTTCTATCGATCATATAAGCATAATATGGCTAATAATATGGGTTAGATTGATAATAATAAGAGTAATAAGTATAGTATATGTCGTTCTATCGATCATATAAGCATAATATGGCTAATAATATGAGTTAGATTCGTAATAATAAGAGTAATGAGTATAGTAATTGTCGTTCTGTCGATCATTTAAGCATAATATGGCTAATAATATGAGTTTGATTGATAATATTAACAGTAATAAGTATAGTATTTGTCGTTCTATCGATCATATAAGCATAATATGGCTAATAATATGCGTTAGATTGATAATAATAAGAGTAATGAGTATAGTAATTGTCGTTCTATCGCTCATATAAGCACAATATGGCTAATAATATGAGTTAGATTGATAATAATAAGAGTAATAAGTATAGTAATTGTCGTTCTATCGATCATATAAGCATAATATGGCTAGTAATATGAGTTACATTGATAATAATAAGTGTAATAAGTATAGTAATTGTCGTTCTATCGATCATATAAGCATAATATGGCTAATAATATGCGTTAGATTGATAATAATAAGAGTAATGAGTATAGTAATTGTGGTTCTATCGATCATTTAAGCATAATATGGCTAATAATATGAGTTAGATTGATAATAATAACAGTAATAGGTATAGTAATTGTCGTTCTATCGATCATTTAAGCATAATATGGGTAATAATATGAGTTAGATTGATAATAATAAGAGTAATGAGTATAGTAATTCTCATTCTGTCGATCATATAAGCATAATATGGCTAATAATACGAGTTAGATTGATAATAATAAGAGTAATAAGTATAGTAATTGTCGTTCTATCGATCATTTAAGCATAATATGGCTAATAATATGAGTTAGATTGATAATACGAAGAGTAGTGAGTATAGTAATTCTCGTTCTATCGATCATATAAGCATAATATGGCTAATAATATGAGTTAGAGTGATAATACTAAGAGTAGTGAGTATAGTAATTCTCATTCTATCGATCATATAAGCATAATATGGCTAATAATACGAGTTATATTGATAATAATAAGAGTAATAAGTATAGTAATTGTCGTTCTATCGATAATATAACCATAATATGGCCAATAATATGAGTTAGATTGATAATAATAACAGTAATAAGTATAGTAATTGTCGTTCTATCGATAATATAAGCATAATATGGCTAATAATATGAGTTAGATTGATAATACTAAGAGTAGTGAGTATAGTAATTGTCGTTCTATCGATCATATAAGCATAATATGGCTAATAATATGAGTTAGATTGATAATGATAAGAGTAATAACTACAGTAATTGTCGTTCTATCGATCATATAAGCATAATAAGGCTAATAATATGAGTTAGAGTGATAATAATAACAGTAATATGTATAGTAATTGTCGTTCTATCGATAATATAAGCATAATATGGCTAATAATATGAGTTAGATTGATAATACTAAGAGTAGTGAGTATAGTAATTCTCGTTCTATCGATCATATAAGCATAATATGGCTAATAATATGAGTTAGATTGATAATAATAAGAGTAATAAGTATAGTATTTGTCGTTCTATTGATGATGTAAGCACAATATCGCTAATAATATGAGTTAGATTGATAATAATAAGAGTAATAAGTATAGTATTTGTCGTTCTATCGATCATGTAAGCACAACATCGCTAATAATACGAGTTAGATTGATAATAATAAGAGTAATAAGTATAGTAATTGTCGTTCTATCGATAATATAAGCATAATATGGCTAATAATATGAGTTAGATTGATAATACTAAGAGTAGTGAGTATAGTAATTCTCGTTCTATCGATCATATAAGCATAATATGGCTAATAATATGAGTTAGATTGATAATAATAAGAGTAATAACTACAGTAATTGTCGTTCTCTCGATCATACAAGCATAATATGGCTAATAATATGAGTTAGAGTGATAATACTAAGAGTAGTGAGTATAGTAATTCTCATTCTATCGATCATTTAAGCATAATATGGCTAATAATATGAGTTAGATTGATAATAATAACAGTAATAAGTATAGTAATTGTCGTTCTATCGATAATATAACCATAATATGGCTAATAATATGAGTTAGATTGATAATACTAAGAGTAGTGAGTATAGTAATTCTCGTTCTATCGATCATATAAGCATAATATGGCTAATAATATGAGTTAGATTGATAGTAATAAGAGTAATAACTACAGTAATTGCCGTTCTATCGATCATATAAGCATAATAAGGCTAATAATATGAGTTAGAGTGATAATACTAAGAGTAGTGAGTATAGTAATTCTCATTCTATCGATCATATAAGCATAATATGGCTAATAATATGAGTTAGATTGATAATAATAAGAGTAATGAGTATAGTAATTGTAGTTCTATCGATCATATCGGCATAATATGGTTAATAATATGAGTTAGATTCATAATAATAAGAGTAATAAGTATAGTAATTGTCGTTCTCTCGATCATATAAGCATAATATGGCTAATAATATGAGTTAGAGTGATAATACTAAGAGTAGTGAGTATAGTAATTCTCATTCTATCGATCATATAAGCATAATATGGCTAATAATATGAGTTAGATTGATAATAATAACAGTAAGAAGTATAGTAATTGTCGTTCTATCGATAATATAAGCATAATATGGCTAATAATATGAGTTAGATTGATAATACTAAGAGTAGTGAGTATAGTAATTGTCGTTCTATCGATCATATAAGCATAATATGGCTAATAATATGAGTTAGATTGATAATAATAAGAGTAATAAGTATAGTATTTGTCGTTCTATTGATGATGTAAGCACAATATCG
>NW_027473770.1:0-153326 GCF_050947335.1 Megachile rotundata
TCAATCTAACTCATATTATTAGCCATATTATGCTTATATGATCGATAGAAAGACAATTACTATACTTATTACACTCACTGTTATCAATCTAACTCATATTATTAACCACATTATGCAAATATGATCGATAGAACGACAATTACTATACTTATTACACTCACTATTATCTATCTAACTCATATTATTAACCATATTATGCAGATATGATCGATAGAAAGACAATTACTATACTCATTTCTCTCATTATTATCAACCTAACTCATATTATTAGCCATATTATGCTTATATGATCGACAGAACGACAATTACTAGACTCATTACTCTTATTTTTATCAATCTAACTCATATTGTTAGCCATATTATGCTTATATGATCGATAGGACGACAATTACTATACTTATTACTCTTATTATTATCAATCTAACTCATATTATTAGCCGTATTATGCTTATATGATCGGTAGAACGATAATTACTATACCTATTCCTCTTATTATTATCAATCCAACTCATATCATTAGCCATATTATGCTTATATGGTCGATCGAACGACAATGACTATACTCCCTTCTCTTATTGTTATCAATCTAACTCATATTATTAGCCATATTATGCTTATATGATCGATAGAAAGACAATTACTATACTTATTACACTCACTGTTATCAATCTAACTCATATTATTAACCACATTATGCAAATATGATCGATAGAACGACAATTACTATACTTATTACACTCACTATTATCTATCTAACTCATATTTTCAACCATATTATGCAGATATGATCGATAGAAAGACAATTACTATACTCATTTCTCTCATTATTATCAACCTAACTCATATTATTAGCCATATTATGCTTATATGATCGACAGAACGACAATTACTATACTTATTACACTCACTGTTATCAATCTAACTCATATTATTAACCATATTATGCAGATATGATCGATAGAAAGACAATTACTATACTGATTTCTCTTATTATTATCAATCTAACTCATATTATTAGCCATATTATGCTTATGTGATCGATAAAACGACAATTACTATACTCATTACTCTTATTATTATCAATCTAACTCATATTATTAGCCATATTATGCTTATATGATCGATAGAACGACAATTACTAGACTCATTACTCTTATTGTTATCAATCTAACTCATATTGCTAGCCATATTATGCTTATATGATCGATAGGACGACAATTACTATACTTATTACTCTTATTATTATCAATCTAACTCATATTATTAGCCGTATTATGCTTATATGATCGGTAGAACGATAATTACTATACCTATTCCTCTTATTATTATCAATCTAACTCATATCATTAGCCATATTATGCTTATATGATCGATCGAACGACAATGACTATACTCCCTTCTCTTATTGTTATCAATCTAACTCATATTATTAGCCATATTATGCTTATATGATCGATAGAAAGACAATTACTATACTTATTACACTCACTGTTATCAATCTAACTCATATTATTAACCACATTATGCAAATATGATCGATAGAACGACAATTACTATACTTATTACACTCACTATTATCTATCTAACTCATATTATTAACCATATTATGCAGATATGATCGATAGAAAGACAATTACTATACTCATTTCTCTCATTATTATCAACCTAACTCATATTATTAGCCATATTATGCTTATATGATCGACAGAACGACAATTACTATACTTATTACACTCACTGTTATCAATCTAACTCATATTATTAACCATATTATGCAGATATGATCGATAGAAAGACAATTATTATACTCATTTCTCTTATTATTATCAATCTAACTCATATTATTAGTCATATTATGCTTATATGATCGATAGAACGACAATTACTATACTCATTACTCTCATTATTATCAATCTAACTCATATTATTAGCCATATTATGCTTATGTGATCGATAAAACGACAATTACTATACTCATTACTCTTATTATTATCAATCTAACTCATATTATTAGCCATATTATGCTTATATGATCGATAGAACGACAATTACTAGACTCATTACTCTTATTGTTATCAATCTAACTCATATTGTTGGCCATATTATGCTTATATGATCGATAGGACGACAATTACTATACTTATTACTCTTATTATTATCAATCTAACTCATATTATTAGCCGTATTATGCTTATATGATCGGTAGAACGATAATTACTATACCTATTCCTCTTATTATTATCAATCTAACTCATATCATTAGCCATATTATGCTTATATGATCGATCGAACGACAATGACTATGCTCACTTCTCTTATTGTTATCAATCTAACTCATATTATTAGCCATATTATGCTTATATGATCGATAGAAAGACAATTACTATACTTATTACACTCACTGTTATCAATCTAACTCATATTATTAACCACATTATGCAAATATGATCGATAGAACGACAATTACTATACTTATTACACTCACTATTATCTATCTAACTCATATTATTAACCATATTATGCAGATATGACCGATAGAAAGACAATTACTATACTCATTTCTCTCATTATTATCAACCTAACTCATATTATTTGCCATATTATGCTTATATGATCGACAGAACGACAATTACTATACTTATTACACTCACTGTTATCAATCTAACTCATATTATTGAACATATTATGCAAATATGACCGATAGAACGACAATTACTATACTCATTACTCTTATTATTATCAGTCTAGCTCATATTATTAACCATATTATGCAGATATGATCGATAGAACTACAATTAGTATACTCATTACTCTTATTATTATCAATGTAACTCATATTATTAGCCGTATTATGCTTATATGATCGGTAGAACGATAATTACTATACCTATTCCTCTTATTATTATCAATCTAACTCATATCATTAGCCATATTATGCTTATATGATCGATCGAACGACAATGACTATACTCACTTCTCTTATTGTTATCAATCTAACTCATATTATTAGCCATATTATGCTTATATGATCGATAGAAAGACAATTACTATACTTATTACACTCACTGTTATCAATCTAACTCATATTATTAACCACATTATGCAAATATGATCGATAGAACGACAATTACTATACTCATTACTCTTATTATTATCAGCCTAACTCATATTATAAGCCATATTATGCTAATATGATCGATAGAACGACAATTACTATACTTATTACACTCACTATTATTAATCTAACTCATATTATTAACCATATTATGCAGATATGATCGATAGAAAGACAGTTACTATACTCATTTCTCTTATTATTAGCAATCTAACTCATATTATTAGTCATATTATGCTTATATGATCGATAGAACGACAATTACTATACTTATTACTCTCATTATTATCAATCTAACTCATATTATTAGCCATATTATGCTTATGTGATCGATAAAACGACAATTACTATACTCATTACTCTTATTATTATCAATCTAACTCATATTATTAGCCATATTATGCTTATATGATCGATAGAACGACAATTACTAGACTCATTACTCTTATTTTTATCAATCTAACTCATATTGTTAGCCATATTATGCTTATATGATCGATAGGACGACAATTACTATACTTATTACTCTTATTATTATCAATCTAACTCATATTATTAGCCGTATTATGCTTATATGATCGGTAGAACGATAATTACTATACCTATTCCTCTTATTATTATCAATCCAACTCATATCATTAGCCATATTATGCTTATATGATCGATCGAACGACAATGACTATACTCCCTTCTCTTATTGTTATCAATCTAACTCATATTATTAGCCATATTATGCTTATATGATCGATAGAAAGACAATTACTATACTTATTACACTCACTGTTATCAATCTAACTCATATTATTAACCACATTATGCAAATATGATCGATAGAACGACAATTACTATACTTATTACACTCACTATTATCTATCTAACTCATATTATTAACCATATTATGCAGATATGATCGATAGAAAGACAATTACTATACTCATTTCTCTCATTATTATCAACCTAACTCATATTATTAGCCATATTATGCTTATATGATCGACAGAACGACAATTACTATACTTATTACACTCACTGTTATCAATCTAACTCATATTATTAACCATATTATGCAGATATGATCGATAGAAAGACAATTACTATACTCATTTCTCTTATTATTATCAATCTAACTCATATTATTAGCCATATTATGCTTATGTGATCGATAAAACGACAATTACTATACTCATTACTCTTATTATTATCAATCTAACTCATATTATTAGCCATATTATGCTTATATGATCGATAGAACGACAATTACTAGACTCATTACTCTTATTGTTATCAATCTAACTCATATTGTTAGCCATATTATGCTTATATGATCGATAGGACGACAATTACTATACTTATTACTCTTATTATTATCAATCTAACTCATATTATTAGCCGTATTATGCTTATATGATCGGTAGAACGATAATTACTATACCTATTCCTCTTATTATTATCAATCTAACTCATATCATTAGCCATATTATGCTTATATGATCGATCGAACGACAATGACTATACTCCCTTCTCTTATTGTTATCAATCTAACTCATATTATTAGCCATATTATGCTTATATGATCGATAGAAAGACAATTACTATACTTATTACACTCACTGTTATCAATCTAACTCATATTATTAACCACATTATGCAAATATGATCGATAGAACGACAATTACTATACTTATTACACTCACTATTATCTATCTAACTCATATTATTAACCATATTATGCAGATATGATCGATAGAAAGACAATTACTATACTCATTTCTCTCATTATTATCAACCTAACTCATATTATTAGCCATATTATGCTTATATGATCGACAGAACGACAATTACTATACTTATTACACTCACTGTTATCAATCTAACTCATATTATTAACCATATTATGCAGATATGATCGATAGAAAGACAATTATTATACTCATTTCTCTTATTATTATCAATCTAACTCATATTATTAGTCATATTATGCTTATATGATCGATAGAACGACAATTACTATACTCATTACTCTCATTATTATCAATCTAACTCATATTATTAGCCATATTATGCTTATGTGATCGATAAAACGACAATTACTATACTCATTACTCTTATTATTATCAATCTAACTCATATTATTAGCCATATTATGCTTATATGATCGATAGAACGACAATTACTAGACTCATTACTCTTATTGTTATCAATCTAACTCATATTGTTGGCCATATTATGCTTATATGATCGATAGGACGACAATTACTATACTTATTACTCTTATTATTATCAATCTAACTCATATTATTAGCCGTATTATGCTTATATGATCGGTAGAACGATAATTACTATACCTATTCCTCTTATTATTATCAATCTAACTCATATCATTAGCCATATTATGCTTATATGATCGATCGAACGACAATGACTATGCTCACTTCTCTTATTGTTATCAATCTAACTCATATTATTAGCCATATTATGCTTATATGATCGATAGAAAGACAATTACTATACTTATTACACTCACTGTTATCAATCTAACTCATATTATTAACCACATTATGCAAATATGATCGATAGAACGACAATTACTATACTTATTACACTCACTATTATCTATCTAACTCATATTATTAACCATATTATGCAGATATGATCGATAGAACGACATTTACTGTAGTTATTGCTCTTATTGTTATCAATCTAACTCATATTATTAACCATATTATGCAGATATGATCGATAGAACTACAATTAGTATACTCATTACTCTTATTATTATCAATGTAACTCATATTATTAGCCGTATTATGCTTATATGATCGGTAGAACGATAATTACTATACCTATTCCTCTTATTATTATCAATCTAACTCATATCATTAGCCATATTATGCTTATATGATCGATCGAACGACAATGACTATACTCACTTCTCTTATTGTTATCAATCTAACTCATATTATTAGCCATATTATGCTTATATGATCGATAGAAAGACAATTACTATACTTATTACACTCACTGTTATCAATCTAACTCATATTATTAACCACATTATGCAAATATGATCGATAGAACGACAATTACTATACTCATTACTCTTATTATTATCAGCCTAACTCATATTATAAGCCATATTATGCTAATATGATCGATAGAACGACAATTACTATACTTATTACACTCACTATTATCTATCTAACTCATATTATTAACCATATTATGCAGATATGATCGATAGAAAGACAATTACTATACTCATTTCGCTCATTATTATGAACCTAACTCATATTATTAGCCATATTATGCTTATATGATCGACAGAACGACAATTACTATACTTATTACACTCACTGTTATCAATCTAACTCATATTATTAAACATATTATGCAAATATGACCGATAGAACGACAATTACTATACTCATTACTCTTATTATTATCAGCATAACTCATATTATTAGCCATATTATGCTAATATGATCGATAGAACGACAATTACTGTACTTATTACACTCACTATTATCAATCTAACTCATATTATTAACCATATTATGCTAATATGATCGATAGAACGACAATTACTATACTTATTACACTCAATATTATCAATCTAACTCATATTATTATCCATATTATGCAGATATGATCGATAGCACGACATTTACTGTACTTATTGCTCTTATTGTTATCAATCTAACTCATATTATTAACCATATTATGCAGATATGATCGATAGAACTACAATTAGTATACTCATTACTCTTATTATTATCAATCTAACTCATATCATTAGCCATATTATGCTTATATGATCGATCGAACGACAATGACTATACTCACTTCTCTTATTATTATCAATCTTACTCATATTATTAGCCATATTATGCTTATATGATCGATCGAACGACAATGACTATACTCACTTCTCTTATTATTATCAATCTAACTCATATTATTAACCATATTATACTAATATGATCGATAGAACTACAATTACTATACCTATTACACTCACTCTTATCAATCTAACTCGTATTATTAACCACATTATGCAAATATGATCGATAGAACGACAATTACTATACTCACTACTCTTATTATTATCAATCTAACTCATATTATTAGCCATATTATGCTTATATGATCGATAGAACGACAATTACTATACTTATTACACTCACTGTTATCAATCTAACTCATATTATTGAACATATTATGCAAATATGACCCATAGAACGACAATTACTATACTCATTACTCTTATTATTATCAGTCTAGCTCATATTATTAACCATATTATGCTAATATGATCGATAGAACGACAATTACTGTACTTATTACACTCACTATTATCAATCTAACTCATATTATTAACCATATTATTCTAATATGATCGATAGAACGACAATTACTATACTTATTACACTCACTATTATCAATCTAACTCATATTATTATCCATATTATGCAGATATGATCGATAGCACGACATTTACTGTACATATTGCTCTTATTGTTATCAATCTAACTCATATTATTAACCATATTATGCAGATATGATCGATAGAACTACAATTAGTACACTCATTACTCTTATTATTATCAATGTAACTCATATTATTAGCCGTATTATGCTTATATGATCGGTAGAACGATAATTACTATACCTATTCCTCTTATTATTATCAATCTAACTCATATCATTAGCCATATTATGCTTATATGATCGATCGAACGACAATGACTATACTCACTTCTCTTATTGTTATCAATCTAACTCATATTATTAGCCATATTATGCTTATATGATCGATAGAAAGACCATTACTATACTTATTACACTCACTGTTATCAAACTAACTCATATTATTAACCACATTATGCAAATATGATCGATGGAACGACAATTACTATACTCATTACTCTTATTATTATCAGCCTAACTCATATTATAAGCCATATTATGCTAATATGATCGATAGAACGACAATTACTATACTTATTACACTCACTATTATCTATCTAACTCATATTATTAACCATATTATGCAGATATGATCGATAGGAAGACAATTACTATACTCATTTCTCTCATTATTATGAACCTAACTCATATTATTAGCCATATTATGCTTATATGATCGACAGAACGACAATTACTATACTTATCACACTCACTGTTATCAATCTAACTCATATTATTAAACATATTATGCAAATATGACCGATAGAACGACAATTACTATACTCATTACTCTTATTATTATCAGCATAACTCATATTATTTGCTATATTATGCTAATATGATCGATAGAACGACAATTACTGTACTTATTACACTCACTATTATCAATCTAACTCATATTATTAACCATATTATGCTAATATGATCGATAGAACGACAATTACTATACTTATTACACTCACTATTATCAATCTAACTCATATTATTATCCATATTATGCTTATGTGATCGATAAAACGACAATTACTATACTCATTACTCTTATTATTATCAATCTAACTCATATTATTAGCCATATTATGCTTATATGATCGATAGAACGACAATTACTAGACTCATTACTCTTATTGTTATCAATCTAACTCATATCATTAGCCATATTATGCTTATATGATCGATCGAACGACAATGACTATACTCACTTCTCTTATTGTTATCAATCTAACTCATATTATTAGCCATATTATGCTTATATGATCGATAGAAAGACAATTACTATACTTATTACACTCACTGTTATCAATCTAACTCATATTATTAACCACATTATGCAAATATGATCGATAGAACGACAATTACTATACTCATTACTCTTATTATTATCAGCCTAACTCATATTATAAGCCATATTATGCTAATATGATCGATAGAACGACAATTACTATACTTATTACACTCACTATTATCTATCTAACTCATATTATTAACCATATTATGCAGATATGACCGATAGAAAGACAATTACTATACTCATTTCTCTCATTATTATCAACCTAACTCATATTATTTGCCATATTATGCTTATATGATCGACAGAACGACAATTACTATACTTATTACACTCACTGTTATCAATCTAATTCATATTATTGAACATATTATGCAAATATGACCGATAGAACGACAATTACTATACTCATTACTCTTATTATTATCAGTCTAGCTCATATTATTAACCATATTATGCAGATATGATCGATAGAACTACAATTAGTATACTCATTACTCTTATTATTATCAATGTAACTCATATTATTAGCCGTATTATGCTTATATGATCGGTAGAACGATAATTACTATACCTATTCCTCTTATTATTATCAATCTAACTCATATCATTAGCCATATTATGCTTATATGATCGATCGAACGACAATGACTATACTCACTTCTCTTATTGTTATCAATCTAACTCATATTATTAGCCATATTATGCTTATATGATCGATAGAAAGACAATTACTATACTTATTACACCCACTGTTATCAATCTAACTCATATTATTAACCACATTATGCAAATATGATCGATAGAACGACAATTACTATACTCATTACTCTTATTATTATGAGCCTAACTCATATTATAAGCCATATTATGCAAATACGATCGATAGAACGACAATTACTATACTTATTACACTCACTATTATCAATCTAACTCATATTATTAGCCATATTATGCTTATGCGATCGATAAAACGACAATTACTATACTCATTACTCTTATTATTATCAATCTAACTCATATTATTAGCCATATTATGCTTATATGATCGATAGAACGACAATTACTAGACTCATTACTCTTATTGTTATCAATCTAACTCATATTGTTAGCCATATTATGCTTATATGATCGATAGGACGACAATTACTATACTTATTACTCTTATTATTATCAATCTAACTCATATTATTAGCCGTATTATGCTTATATGATCGGTAGAACGATAATTACTATACCTATTCCTCTTATTATTATCAATCTAACTCATATCATTAGCCATATTATGCTTATATGATCGATCGAACGACAATGACTATACCCACTTCTCTTATTGTTATCAATCTAACTCATATTATTAGCCATATTATGCTTATATGATCGATAGAAAGACAATTACTATACTTATTACACTCACTGTTATCAATCTAACTCATATTATTAACCACATTATGCAAATATGATCGATAGAACGACAATTACTATACTCATTACTCTTATTATTATCAGCCTAACTCATATTATAAGCCATATTATGCTTATATGATCGATAGAACGACAATTACTATACTTATTACACTCACTATTATTAATCTAACTCATATTATTAACCATATTATGCAGATATGATCGATAGAAAGACAATTATTATACTCATTTCTCTTATTATTATCAATCTAACTCATATTATTAGTCATATTATGCTTATATGATCGATAGAACGACAATTACTATACTCATTACTCTCATTATTATCAATCTAACTCATATTATTAGCCATATTATGCTTATGTGATCGATAAAACGACAATTACTATACTCATTACTCTTATTATTATCAATCTAACTCATATTATTAGCCATATTATGCTTATATGATCGATAGAACGACAATTACTAGACTCATTACTCTTATTGTTATCAATCTAACTCATATTGTTGGCCATATTATGCTTATATGATCGATAGGACGACAATTACTATACTTATTACTCTTATTATTATCAATCTAACTCATATTATTAGCCGTATTATGCTTATATGATCGGTAGAACGATAATTACTATACCTATTCCTCTTATTATTATCAATCTAACTCATATCATTAGCCATATTATGCTTATATGATCGATCGAACGACAATGACTATGCTCACTTCTCTTATTGTTATCAATCTAACTCATATTATTAGCCATATTATGCTTATATGATCGATAGAAAGACAATTACTATACTTATTACACTCACTGTTATCAATCTAACTCATATTATTAACCACATTATGCAAATATGATCGATAGAACGACAATTACTATACTCATTACTCTTATTATTATCAGCCTAACTCATATTATAAGCCATATTATGCTAATATGATCGATAGAACGACAATTACTATACTTATTACACTCACTATTATCTATCTAACTCATATTATTAACCATATTATGCAGATATGATCGATAGAAAGACAATTACTATACTCATTTCGCTCATTATTATGAACCTAACTCATATTATTAGCCATATTATGCTTATATGATCGACAGAACGACAATTACTATACTTATTACACTCACTGTTATCAATCTAACTCATATTATTAAACATATTATGCAAATATGACCGATAGAACGACAATTACTATACTCATTACTCTTATTATTATCAGCATAACTCATATTATTAGCCATATTATGCTAATATGATCGATAGAACGACAATTACTGTACTTATTACACTCACTATTATCAATCTAACTCATATTATTAACCATATTATGCTAATATGATCGATAGAACGACAATTACTATACTTATTACACTCAATATTATCAATCTAACTCATATTATTATCCATATTATGCAGATATGATCGATAGCACGACATTTACTGTACTTATTGCTCTTATTGTTATCAATCTAACTCATATTATTAACCATATTATGCAGATATGATCGATAGAACTACAATTAGTATACTCATTACTCTTATTATTATCAATCTAACTCATATCATTAGCCATATTATGCTTATATGATCGATCGAACGACAATGACTATACTCACTTCTCTTATTATTATCAATCTTACTCATATTATTAGCCATATTATGCTTATATGATCGATCGAACGACAATGACCATATTCACTTCTCGTATTATTATCAATCTAACTCATATTATTAGCCATATTATGCTTATATGATCGATAGATCTACAATTAGTATACTCCTTACTCTTATTATTATCAATCTAACTCATATTATTAGCCATATTATGCTTGTATGATCGATAGAACGACAATTACTATATTCATTTCTCTTATTATTATCAATCTAATTCATATTATTAGCCATATTATGCCTATATGATCGAAAGAACGACAATTACTATACTTATTACGCTCATTACTATCAGCCTAACTCATATTATTAGCCATATTATGCTCATATGATCGATAGGACGACAATTACTATACTTATTACTCTTATTATTATCAATCTAACTCATATTGTTGGCCATATTATGCTTATATGATCGGTAGAGCGACAATTACTATACTAATTACTCTTATTTTTCTCAATCCAACTCATATTATTAGCCATATTATGCTTCTGTGATCGATAGAACGACAATGACTATACTTATTACTCTTATTATTATCAATCTAACTTATATTGTTGGCCATATTATGCTTATATGATCGGTAGAACGACAATCACTATACCTATTACTGTTATTACTGTCGATCTCCCTCATATTATTAGCCATATTATGCATCTATGATCGATAGAACGACAATTACTATACTTATTACTCTTATTATTATCAATCTAACTTCTTTTATTGGCCATATTATGCTTATATGATCGGTAGAACGACAATTACTATACTTATTACTATTATTATTATCAACCTACGTTATATTATTAGCTATATTATGCGTCCATGGTCGATAGAACGACAATTACTATACTTATTACTTTTATTATTATTAATCCAACTCATATTATTAACCATACTAGGCTTCTATGATCGACAGAACGACAATCACTATACCTATTACCCTTATTACTATCGATCTAACTCATATTATTAGCCATATTATGCATCTATGATCGATAGAACGACAATTACTATACTTATTACTCTTATTATTATCAATCTAACTTATTTTATTGGCCATATTATGCTTATATGATCGGTAGAACGACAATTACTATACTTATTACTATTATTATTATCAACCTACGTTATATTATTAGCTATATTATGCGTCCATGGTCGATAGAACGACAATTACTAGACTTATTACACTTATTATTATCAATCCAACTCATATTATTAACCATCTTATGCAGATATGATCGATAGAACGACAATTACTATGCATATTACTCTTATTATTATGAATCCAACTCATATTATTAACCATATTATGCTTCTATGATCGATATAACGGCAATTACTATACTTATTACACTCACTATTATTAATCTAACTCATATTATTAACCATATTATGCAGATATGATCGATGGAAAGACAATTACTATACTTATTTCTCTCATTATTATCAACCTAACTCATATTATTAGCCATATTATGCTTATATGATCGACAGAACGACAATTACTATACTTATTACACTCACTGTTATCAATCTAACTCATATTATTAAACATATTATGCAAATATGACCGATAGAACGACAATTACTATACTCATTACTCTTATTATTATCAGCATAACTCATATTATTAGCCATATTATGCTAATATGATCGATAGAACGACAATTACTGTACTTATTACACTCACTGTTATCAATCTAACTCATATTATTAACCATATTATGCTAATATGATCGATAGAACGACAATTACTATACTTATTACACTCACTATTATCAATCTAACTCATATTATTATCCATATTATGCAGATATGATCGATAGCACGACATTTACTGTACTTATTGCTCTTATTGTTATCAATCTAACTCATATTATTAACCATATTATGCAGATATGATCGATAGAACTACAATTAGTATACTCATTACTCTTATTATTATCAATCTAACTCATATCATTAGCCATATTATGCTTATATGATCGATCGAACGACAATGACTATACTCACTTCTCTTATTATTATCAATCTTACTCATATTATTAGCCATATTATGGTTATATGATCGATAGAACGACAATTACTATACTCATTACTCTTATTATTATCAGCCTAACTCATATTATTAGCCATATTATGCTTATGTGATCGATAGAACGACAATTACTATACTTATTACTCTTATTATTATGAATCTAACTCATATTACTAACCATATTATGCAGATATGATCGATAGCACGACATTTACTATACTTATTACTCTTATTGTTATCAATCTAACTCATATTATTAACCATATTATGCAGATATGATCGATAGAACTACAATTAGTATACTCATTACTCTTATTAATATCAATCTAACTCATATTATTAGCCATATTATGCTTATATAATCGATAGAACGACAATTACTATACTCATTACTCTTATTATTATCAATCTAACTCATATTATTAACCATATTATGCAGATATGATCGATAGCACGACATTTACTATACTTATTACTCTTATTATTATCAATCTAACTCATATTATTAACCATATTATGCAGATATGATCGATAGAACTACAATTAGTATACTCATTACTCTTATTATTATCAATCTAACTCATATTATTAGCCATATTATGCTTATATGATCGATAGAACGACAATTACTATACTTATTACTCTCATTATTATCAACCTAACTCATATTATTAGCCATATTATGCTTATGTGATCGACATAACGACAATTACTATACTTATTACACTCACTGTTATCAATCTAACTCATATTATTAACCATATTATGCAGATATGATCGATAGCACGACATTTACTGTACTTATTACTCTTATTGTTATCAATCTAACTCATATTATTAACCATATTATGCAGATATGATCGATAGAACTACAATTAGTATACTCCTTCCTCTTATTATTATCAATCTAACTCATATTATTAGCCATATTATGCTTATATGATCGATAGAACGACAATTACTATATTCATTTCTCTTTTTATTATCAATCTAACTCATATTATTAGCCATATTATGCTTATATGATCGATAGGAAGACAATTACTATACTTATTACACTCACTATTATTAATCTAACTCATATTATTAACCATATTATGCAGATATGATCGATAGAAAGACAGTTACTATACTCATTTCTCTTATTATTATCAATCTAACTCATATTATTAGTCATATTATGCTTATATGATCGATAGAACGACAATTACTATACTTATTACTCTCATTATTATCAATCTAACTCATATTGTTAGCCATATTATGCTTATATGATCGATAGGACGACAATTACTATACTTATTGCTCTTATTATTATCAATCTAACTCATATTATTAGCCGTATTATGCTTATTTGATCGGTAGAACGATAATTACTATATCTATTCCTCTTATTATTATCAATCTAACTCATATCATTAGCCATATTATGCTTATATGATCGATCGAACGACAATGACTATACTCCCTTCTCTTATTGTTATCAATCTAACTCACATTATTAGCCACATTATGCTTATATGATCGATAGAAAGACAATTACTATACTTATTACACTCACTGTTATCAATCTAACTCATATTATTAACCACATTATGCAGATATGATCGATAGAACGACAATTACCATACTTATTACACTCACTATTATCTATCTAACTCATATTATTAACCATATTATGCAGATATGATCGATAGAAAGACAATTACTATACTCATTTCTCTCATTATTATCAACCTAACTCATATTATTAGCCATATTATGCTTATATGATCGACAGAACGACAATTACTATACTTATTACACTCACTGTTATCAATCTAACTCATATTATTAACCATATTATGCAGATATGATCGATAGAAAGACAATTACTATACTCATTCCTCTTATTGTTATCAATCTAACTCATATCATTAGCCATATTATGCTTATATGATCGATCGAACGACAATGACTATACTCACTTCTCTTATTATTATCAATCTAACTCATATTATTAGCCATATTATGCTTATATGATCGATAGAACGACAATTACTAGACTCATTACTCTTATTGTTATCAATCTAACTCATATTGTTAGCCATATTATGCTTATATGATCGATAGGACGACAATTACTATACTTATTACTCTTATTATTATCAATCTAACTCATATTATTAGCCGTATTATGCTTATATGATCGGTAGAACGATAATTACTATACCTATTCCTCTTATTATTATCAATCTAACTCATATCATTAGCCATATTATGCTTATATGATCGATCGAACGACAATGACTATACTCACTTCTCTTATTGTTATCAATCTAACTCATATTATTAGCCATATTATGCTTATATGATCGATAGAAAGACAATTACTATACTCATTTCTCTCATTATTATCAACCTAACTCATATTATTAGCCATATTATGCTTATATGATCGACAGAACGACAATTACTATACTTATTACACTCACTGTTATCAATCTAACTCATATTATTAACCATATTATGCAGATATGATCGATAGAAAGACAATTACTATACTCATTCCTCTTATTGTTATCAATCTAACTCATATCATTAGCCATATTATGCTTATATGATCGATCGAACGACAATGACTATACTCACTTCTCTTATTATTATCAATCTAACTCATATTATTAGCCATATTATGCTTATATGATCGATAGAACGACAATTACTAGACTCATTACTCTTATTGTTATCAATCTAACTCATATTGTTAGCCATATTATGCTTATATGATCGATAGGACGACAATTACTATACTTATTACTCTTATTATTATCAATCTAACTCATATTATTAGCCGTATTATGCTTATATGATCGGTAGAACGATAATTACTATACCTATTCCTCTTATTATTATCAATCTAACTCATATCATTAGCCATATTATGCTTATATGATCGATCGAACGACAATGACTATACTCACTTCTCTTATTGTTATCAATCTAACTCATATTATTAGCCATATTATGCTTATATGATCGATAGAAAGACAACTACTATACTTATTACACTCACTGTTATCAATCTAACTCATATTATTAACCACATTATGCAAATATGATCGATAGAACGACAATTACTATACTCATTACTCTTATTATTATCAGCCTAACTCATATTATATGCCATATTATGCTAATATGATCGATAGAACGACAATTACTATACTTATTACACTCACTATTATCTATCTAACTCATATTATTAACCATATTATGCAGATATGATCGATAGAAAGACAATTACTATACTCATTTCTCTCATTATTATCAACCTAACTCATATTATTAGCCATATTATGCTTATATGATCGACAGAACGACAATTACTATACTTATTACACTCACTGTTATCAATCTAACTCATATTATTAAACATATTATGCAAGTATGACCGATAGAACGACAATTACTATACTCATTACTCTTATTATTATCAGCATAACTCATATTATTAGCCATATTATTCTTATATGAACGATAGAACGACAATTACTATACTTATTACTCTCATTATTATCAATCTAACTCATATTATTAGCCATATTATGCTTATGTGATCGATAAAACGACAATTACTATACTCATTACTCTTAATATTATCAATCTAACTCATATTATTAGCCATATTATGCTTATATGATCGATAGAACGACAATTACTAGACCCATTACTCTTATTTTTATCAATCTAACTCATATTGTTAGCCATATTATGCTTATATGATCGATAGGACGACAATTACTATACTTATTACTCTTATTATTATCAATCTAACTCATATTATTAGCCGTATTATGCTTATATGATCGGTAGAACGATAATTACTATACCTATTCCTCTTATTATTATCAATCTAACTCATATCATTAGCCATATTATGCTTATATGATCGATCGAACGACAATGACTATACTCCCTTCTCTTATTGTTATCAATCTAACTCATATTATTAGCCATATTATGCTTATATGATCGATAGAAAGACAATTACTATACTTATTACACTCACTGTTATCAATCTAACTCATATTATTAACCACATTATGCAAATATGATCGATAGAACGTCAATTACTATACTTATTACACTCACTATTATCTATCTAACTCATATTATTAACCATATTATGCAGATATGATCGATAGAAAGACAATTACTATACTCATTTCTCTCATTATTATCAACCTAACTCATATTATTAGCCATATTATGCTTATATGATCGACAGAACGACAATTACTATACTTATTACACTCACTGTTATCAATCTAACTCATATTATTGTACATATTATGCAAATATGACCCATAGAACGACAATTACTATACTCATTGCTCTTATTATTATCAGTCTAACTCATATTATTAACCATATTATGCTAATATGATCGATAGAACGACAATTACTGTACTTATTACACTCACTATTATCAATCTAACTCATATTATTAACCATATTATGCTAATATGATCGATAGAACGACAATTACTATACTTATTACACTCACTATTATCAATCTAACTCATATTATTATCCATATTATGCAGATATGATCGATAGCACGACATTTACTGTACTTATTGCTTTTATTGTTATCAATCAAACTCATATTATTAACCATATTATGCAGATATGATCGATAGAACTACAATTAGTATACTCATTACTCTTATTATTATCAATGTAACTCATATTATTAGCCGTATTATGCTTATATGATCGGTAGAACGATAATTACTATACCTATTCCTCTTTTTATTATCAATCTAACTCATATCATTAGCCATATTATGCTTATATGATCGATCGAACGACAATGACTATACTCACTTCTCTTATTGTTATCAATCTAACTCATATTATTAGCCATATTATGCTTATATGATCGATAGAAAGACAATTACTATACTTATTACACTCACTGTTATCAATCTAACTCATATTATTAACCACACTATGCAAATATGATCGATAGAACGACAATTACTATACTCATTACTCTTATTATTATCAGCCTAACTCATATTATAAGCCATATTATGCTAATATGATCGATAGAACGACAATTACTATACTTATTACACTCACTATTATCTATCTAACTCATATTATTAACCATATTATGCAGATATGATCGATAGAAAGACAATTACTATACTCATTTCTCTCATTATTATGAACCTAACCCATATTATTAGCCATATTATGCTTATATGATCGACAGAACGACAATTACTATACTTATTACACTCACTGTTATCAATCTAACTCATATTATTAACCACACTATGCAAATATGATCGATAGAACGACAATTACTATACTCATTACTCTTATTATTATCAGCATAACTCATATTATTAGCCATATTATGCTAATATGATCGATAGAACGACAATTACTGTACTTATTACACTCACTATTATCAATCTAACTCATATTATTAACCATATTATGCTAATATGATCGATAGAACGACAATTACTATACTTATTACACTCACTATTATCAATCTAACTCATATTATTATCCATATTATGCAGATATGATCGATAGCACGACATTTACTGTACTTATTGCTCTTATTGTTATCAATCTAACTCATATTATTAACCATATTATGCAGATATGATCGATAGAACTACAATTAGTATACTCATTACTCTTATTATTATCAATCTAACTCATATCATTAGCCATATTATGCTTATATGATCGATCGAACGACAATGACTATACTCACTTCTCTTATTATTATCAATCTTACTCATATTATTAGCCATATTATGCTTATATGATCGATCGAACGACAATGACTATACTCACTTCTCGTATTATTATCAATCTAACTCATATTATTAACCATATTATACTAATATGATCGATAGAACGACAATTACTGTACCTATTACACTCACTATTATCAATCTAACTCATATTATTAACCATATTATGCTTATATGATCGATAGAAAGACAATTACTATACTTATTACACTCACTGTTATCAATCTAACTCATATTATTAACCACATTATGCAAATATGATCGATAGAACGACAATTACTATACTCATTACTCTTATTTTTATCAGCCTAACTCATATTATATGCCATATTATGCTAATATGATCGATAGAACGACAATTACTGAACTTATTACACTCACTATTATCTATCTAACTCATATTATTAACCATATTATGCAGATATGATCGATAGAAGGACAATTACTATACTCATTTCTCTCATTATTATCAACCTAACTCATATTATTAGCCATATTATGCTTATATGATCGACAGAACGACAATTACTATACTTATCACACTCACTGTTATCAATCTAACTCATATTATTAAACATATTATGCAAATATGACCGATAGAACGACAATTACTATACTCATTACTCTTATTATTATCAGCATAACTCATATTATTAGCCATATTATGCTTTTATGAACGATAGAACGACAATTACTATACTCATTACTCTTATTATTATCAATCTAGCTCATATTATTAACCATATTATGCTAATATGATCGATAGAACGACAATTACTGTACTTATTACACTCACTATTATCAATCTAACTCATATTATTAACCATATTATGCTAATATGATCGATAGAACGACAATTACTATACTTATTGCACTCACTATTATCAATCTAACTCATATTATTATCCATATTATGCAGATATGATCGATAGCACGACATTTACTGTACTTATTGCTCTTATTGTTATCAATCTAACTCATATTATTAACCATATTATGCAGATATGATCGATAGAACTACAATTAGTATACTCATTACTCTTATTATTATCAATCTAACTCATATCATTAGCCATATTATGCTTATATGATCGATCGAACGACAATGACTATACTCACTTCTCTTATTATTATCAATCTTACTCATATTATTAGCCATATTATGCTTATATGATCGATCGAACGACAATGACTATACTCACTTCTCTTATTATTATCAATCTAACTCATATTATTAACTATATTATACTAATATGATCGATAGAACGACAATTACTATACCTATTACACTCACTCTTATCAATCTAACTCGTATTATTAACCACATTATGCAAATATGATCGATAGAACGACAATTACTATACTCATTACTCTTATTATTATCAATCTAACTCATATTATTACCCATATTATGCTTATATGATCGATAGAACGACAATTACTAGACTCATTACTCTTATTTTTATCAATCTAACTCATATTGTTAGCCATATTATGCTTATATGATCGATAGGACGACAATTACTATACTTATTACTCTTATTATTATCAATCTAACTCATATTATTAGCCGTATTATGCTTATATGATCGGTAGAACGTTAATTACTATACCTATTCCTCTTATTATTATCAATCTAACTCATATCATTAGCCATATTATGCTTATATGATCGATCGAACGACAATGACTATACTCACTTCTCTTATTGTTATCAATCTAACTCATATTATTAGCCATATTATGCTTATATGATCGATAGAAAGACAATTACTATACTTATTACACTCACTGTTATCAATCCAACTCATATTATTAACCATCTTATGCAGATATGATCGATAGAAAGACAATTACTATACTTATTACACTCACTATTATTAATCTAACTCATATTATTAACCATATTATGCAGATATGATCGATAGAAAGACAGTTACTATACTCATTTCTCTTATTATTATCAATCTAACTCATATTATTAGTCATATTATGCTTATATGATCGATAGAACGACAATTACTATACTTATTACTCTCATTATTATCAATCTAACTCATATTGTTAGCCATATTATGCTTATATGATCGATAGGACGACAATTACTATACTTATTGCTCTTATTATTATCAATCTAACTCATATTATTAGCCGTATTATGCTTATTTGATCGGTAGAACGATAATTACTATATCTATTCCTCTTATTATTATCAATCTAACTCATATCATTAGCCATATTATGCTTATATGATCGATCGAACGACAATGACTATACTCCCTTCTCTTATTGTTATCAATCTAACTCACATTATTAGCCACATTATGCTTATATGATCGATAGAAAGACAATTACTATACTTATTACACTCACTGTTATCAATCTAACTCATATTATTAACCACATTATGCAGATATGATCGATAGAACGACAATTACTATACTTATTACACTCACTATTATCTATCTAACTCATATTATTAACCATATTATGCAGATATGATCGATAGAAAGACAATTACTATACTCATTTCTCTCATTATTATCAACCTAACTCATATTATTAGCCATATTATGCTTATATGATCGACAGAACGACAATTACTATACTTATTACACTCACTGTTATCAATCTAACTCATATTATTAACCATATTATGCAGATATGATCGATAGAAAGACAATTACTATACTCATTCCTCTTATTGTTATCAATCTAACTCATATCATTAGCCATATTATGCTTATATGATCGATCGAACGACAATGACTATACTCACTTCTCTTACTATTATCAATCTAACTCATATTATTAGCCATATTATGCTTATATGATCGATAGAACGACAATTACTAGACTCATTACTCTTATTGTTATCAATCTAACTCATATTGTTAGCCATATTATGCTTATATGATCGATAGGACGACAATTACTATACTTATTACTCTTATTATTATCAATCTAACTCATATTATTAGCCGTATTATGCTTATATGATCGGTAGAACGATAATTACTATACCTATTCCTCTTATTATTATCAATCTAACTCATATCATTAGCCATATTATGCTTATATGATCGATCGAACGACAATGACTATACTCACTTCTCTTATTGTTATCAATCTAACTCATATTATTAGCCATATTATGCTTATATGATCGATAGAAAGACAATTACTATACTCATTTCTCTCATTATTATCAACCTAACTCATATTATTAGCCATATTATGCTTATATGATCGACAGAACGACAATTACTATACTTATTACACTCACTGTTATCAATCTAACTCATATTATTAACCATATTATGCAGATATGATCGATAGAAAGACAATTACTATACTCATTCCTCTTATTGTTATCAATCTAACTCATATCATTAGCCATATTATGCTTATATGATCGATCGAACGACAATGACTATACTCACTTCTCTTATTATTATCAATCTAACTCATATTATTAGCCATATTATGCTTATATGATCGATAGAACGACAATTACTAGACTCATTACTCTTATTGTTATCAATCTAACTCATATTGTTAGCCATATTATGCTTATATGATCGATAGGACGACAATTACTATACTTATTACTCTTATTATTATCAATCTAACTCATATTATTAGCCGTATTATGCTTATATGATCGGTAGAACGATAATTACTATACCTATTCCTCTTATTATTATCAATCTAACTCATATCATTAGCCATATTATGCTTATATGATCGATCGAACGACAATGACTATACTCACTTCTCTTATTGTTATCAATCTAACTCATATTATTAGCCATATTATGCTTATATGATCGATAGAAAGACAACTACTATACTTATTACACTCACTGTTATCAATCTAACTCATATTATTAACCACATTATGCAAATATGATCGATAGAACGACAATTACTATACTCATTACTCTTATTATTATCAGCCTAACTCATATTATATGCCATATTATGCTAATATGATCGATAGAACGACAATTACTATACTTATTACACTCACTATTATCTATCTAACTCATATTATTAACCATATTATGCAGATATGATCGATAGAAAGACAATTACTATACTCATTTCTCTCATTATTATCAACCTAACTCATATTATTAGCCATATTATGCTTATATGATCGACAGAACGACAATTACTATACTTATTACACTCACTGTTATCAATCTAACTCATATTATTAAACATATTATGCAAGTATGACCGATAGAACGACAATTACTATACTCATTACTCTTATTATTATCAGCATAACTCATATTATTAGCCATATTATTCTTATATGAACGATAGAACGACAATTACTATACTTATTACTCTCATTATTATCAATCTAACTCATATTATTAGCCATATTATGCTTATGTGATCGATAAAACGACAATTACTATACTCATTACTCTTAATATTATCAATCTAACTCATATTATTAGCCATATTATGCTTATATGATCGATAGAACGACAATTACTAGACCCATTACTCTTATTTTTATCAATCTAACTCATATTGTTAGCCATATTATGCTTATATGATCGATAGGACGACAATTACTATACTTATTACTCTTATTATTATCAATCTAACTCATATTATTAGCCGTATTATGCTTATATGATCGGTAGAACGATAATTACTATACCTATTCCTCTTATTATTATCAATCTAACTCATATCATTAGCCATATTATGCTTATATGATCGATCGAACGACAATGACTATACTCCCTTCTCTTATTGTTATCAATCTAACTCATATTATTAGCCATATTATGCTTATATGATCGATAGAAAGACAATTACTATACTTATTACACTCACTGTTATCAATCTAACTCATATTATTAACCACATTATGCAAATATGATCGATAGAACGTCAATTACTATACTTATTACACTCACTATTATCTATCTAACTCATATTATTAACCATATTATGCAGATATGATCGATAGAAAGACAATTACTATACTCATTTCTCTCATTATTATCAACCTAACTCATATTATTAGCCATATTATGCTTATATGATCGACAGAACGACAATTACTATACTTATTACACTCACTGTTATCAATCTAACTCATATTATTGTACATATTATGCAAATATGACCCATAGAACGACAATTACTATACTCATTGCTCTTATTATTATCAGTCTAACTCATATTATTAACCATATTATGCTAATATGATCGATAGAACGACAATTACTGTACTTATTACACTCACTATTATCAATCTAACTCATATTATTAACCATATTATGCTAATATGATCGATAGAACGACAATTACTATACTTATTACACTCACTATTATCAATCTAACTCATATTATTATCCATATTATGCAGATATGATCGATAGCACGACATTTACTGTACTTATTGCTTTTATTGTTATCAATCAAACTCATATTATTAACCATATTATGCAGATATGATCGATAGAACTACAATTAGTATACTCATTACTCTTATTATTATCAATGTAACTCATATTATTAGCCGTATTATGCTTATATGATCGGTAGAACGATAATTACTATACCTATTCCTCTTATTATTATCAATCTAACTCATATCATTAGCCATATTATGCTTATATGATCGATCGAACGACAATGACTATACTCACTTCTCTTATTGTTATCAATCTAACTCATATTATTAGCCATATTATGCTTATATGATCGATAGAAAGACAATTACTATACTTATTACACTCACTGTTATCAATCTAACTCATATTATTAACCACACTATGCAAATATGATCGATAGAACGACAATTACTATACTCATTACTCTTATTATTATCAGCCTAACTCATATTATAAGCCATATTATGCTAATATGATCGATAGAACGACAATTACTATACTTATTACACTCACTATTATCTATCTAACTCATATTATTAACCATATTATGCAGATATGATCGATAGAAAGACAATTACTATACTCATTTCTCTCATTATTATGAACCTAACTCATATTATTAGCCATATTATGCTTATATGATCGACAGAACGACAATTACTATACTTATTACACTCACTGTTATCAATCTAACTCATATTATTAACCACACTATGCAAATATGATCGATAGAACGACAATTACTATACTCATTACTCTTATTATTATCAGCATAACTCATATTATTAGCCATATTATGCTAATATGATCGATAGAACGACAATTACTGTACTTATTACACTCACTATTATCAATCTAACTCATATTATTAACCATATTATGCTAATATGATCGATAGAACGACAATTACTATACTTATTACACTCACTATTATCAATCTAACTCATATTATTATCCATATTATGCAGATATGATCGATAGCACGACATTTACTGTACTTATTGCTCTTATTGTTATCAATCTAACTCATATTATTAACCATATTATGCAGATATGATCGATAGAACTACAATTAGTATACTCATTACTCTTATTATTATCAATCTAACTCATATCATTAGCCATATTATGCTTATATGATCGATCGAACGACAATGACTATACTCACTTCTCTTATTATTATCAATCTTACTCATATTATTAGCCATATTATGCTTATATGATCGATCGAACGACAATGACTATACTCACTTCTCGTATTATTATCAATCTAACTCATATTATTAACCATATTATACTAATATGATCGATAGAACGACAATTACTGTACTTATTACACTCACTATTATCAATCTAACTCATATTATTAACCATATTATGCTTATATGATCGATAGAAAGACAATTACTATACTTATTACACTCACTGTTATCAATCTAACTCATATTATTAACCACATTATGCAAATATGATCGATAGAACGACAATTACTATACTCATTACTCTTATTATTATCAGCCTAACTCATATTATATGCCATATTATGCTAATATGATCGATAGAACGACAATTACTGAACTTATTACACTCACTATTATCTATCTAACTCATATTATTAACCATATTATGCAGATATGATCGATAGAAGGACAATTACTATACTCATTTCTCTCATTATTATCAACCTAACTCATATTATTAGCCATATCATGCTTATATGATCGACAGAACGACAATTACTATACTTATCACACTCACTGTTATCAATCTAACTCATATTATTAAACATATTATGCAAATATGACCGATAGAACGACAATTACTATACTCATTACTCTTATTATTATCAGCATAACTCATATTATTAGCCATATTATGCTTTTATGAACGATAGAACGACAATTACTATACTCATTACTCTTATTATTATCAATCTAGCTCATATTATTAACCATATTATGCTAATATGATCGATAGAACGACAATTACTGTACTTATTACACTCACTATTATCAATCTAACTCATATTATTAACCATATTATGCTAATATGATCGATAGAACGACAATTACTATACTTATTGCACTCACTATTATCAATCTAACTCATATTATTATCCATATTATGCAGATATGATCGATAGCACGACATTTACTGTACTTATTGCTCTTATTGTTATCAATCTAACTCATATTATTAACCATATTATGCAGATATGATCGATAGAACTACAATTAGTATACTCATTACTCTTATTATTATCAATCTAACTCATATCATTAGCCATATTATGCTTATATGATCGATCGAACGACAATGACTATACTCACTTCTCTTATTATTATCAATCTTACTCATATTATTAGCCATATTATGCTTATATGATCGATCGAACGACAATGACTATACTCACTTCTCTTATTATTATCAATCTAACTCATATTATTAACTATATTATACTAATATGATCGATAGAACGACAATTACTATACCTATTACACTCACTCTTATCAATCTAACTCGTATTATTAACCACATTATGCAAATATGATCGATAGAACGACAATTACTATACTCATTACTCTTATTATTATCAATCTAACTCATATTATTACCCATATTATGCTTATATGATCGATAGAACGACAATTACTAGACTCATTACTCTTATTTTTATCAATCTAACTCATATTGTTAGCCATATTATGCTTATATGATCGATAGGACGACAATTACTATACTTATTACTCTTATTATTATCAATCTAACTCATATTATTAGCCGTATTATGCTTATATGATCGGTAGAACGTTAATTACTATACCTATTCCTCTTATTATTATCAATCTAACTCATATCATTAGCCATATTATGCTTATATGATCGATCGAACGACAATGACTATACTCACTTCTCTTATTGTTATCAATCTAACTCATATTATTAGCCATATTATGCTTATATGATCGATAGAAAGACAATTACTATACTTATTACACTCACTGTTATCAATCCAACTCATATTATTAACCATCTTATGCAGATATGATCGATAGAACGACAATTACTATGCATATTACTCTTATTATTATGAATCCAACTCATATTATTAACCATATTATGCTTCTATGATCGATAGAACGGCAATTACTATACTTATTACACTCACTATTATTAATCTAACTCATATTATTAACCATATTATGCAGATATGATCGATAGAAAGACAATTACTATACTCATTTCTCTTATTATTATCAATCTAACTCATATTATTAGCCATATTATGCTTATGTGATCGATAAAACGGCAATTACTATACTCATTACTGTTATTATTATCAATCTAACTCATATTATTAGCCATATTATGCTTATATGATCGACAGAACGACAACTACTAGACTCATTACTCTTATTATTATCAATCTAACTCATATTATTAGCCATATTATGCTTATATGATCGGTAGAACGATAATTACTATACCTATTACTCTTATTATTATCAATCTAACTCATATCATTAGCCATATTATGCTTATATGATCGATAGAAGGACAATGACTATACTCACTTCTCTTATTATTATCAATCTTACTCATATTATTAGCCATATTATGCTTAAATGATCGATCGAACGACAATGACTATACTCACTTCTCTTATTATTATCAATCTAACTCATGTTATTAACCACATTATGCAAATATGATCGATAGAACGACAATTACTATACTCATTACTCTTATTATTATCAGCCTAACTCATATTATAAGCCATATTATGCTTATATGATCGATAGAACGACAATTACTATACTTATTACGCTCACTATTATCAATCTAACTCATATTATTAGCCATTTTCTGCTTATGTGATCGATAAAACGACAATTACTATACTCATTATTCTTATTATTATCAATCTAACTCATATTATTAGCCATATTATGCTTATATGATCGATAGAACGACAATTACTAGACTCATTTCTCTTATTATTATCAATCTAACTCATATTATTAGCCATATTATGCTTATATGATCGATAGGAAGACAATTACTATACTCATTACTCTTATTATTATCAATCTAACTCATATTATTAGCCATATTATGCTTATATGATCGATAGAACGACAATTACTAGACTCATTACTCTTATTTTTATCAATCTAACTCATATTGTTAGCCATATTATGCTTATATGATCGACAGAAAGGCAATTACTATACTTATTACACTCACTGTTATCAATCTAACTCATATTATTAACCACATTATGCAAATATGATCGATAGAACGACAATTACTATACTCATTACTCTTATTATTATCAGCCTAACTCATATTATAAGCCATATTATGCTAATATGATCGATAGAACGACAATTACTATACTTATTACACTCACTATTATCTATCTAACTCATATTATTAACCATATTATGCAGATTTGATCGATAGAAAGACAATTACTATACTCATTTCTCTCATTATTATGAACCTAACTCATATTATTAGCCATATTATGCTTATATGATCGACAGAACGACAATTACTATACTTATTACACTCACTGTTATCAATCTAACTCATATTATTAAACATATTATGCAAATATGACCGATAGAATGACAATTACTATACTCATTACTCTTATTATTATCAGCATAACTCATATTATTAGCCATATTATGCTAATATGATCGATAGAACGACAATTACTGTACTTATTACACTCACTATTATCAATCTAACTCATATTATTAACCATATTATGCTAATATGATCGATAGAACGACAATTACTATACTTATTACACTCACTATTATCAATCTAACTCATATTATTATCCATATTATGCAGATATGATCGATAGCACGACATTTACTGTACTTATTGCTCTTATTGTTATCAATTTAACTCATATTATTAACCATATTATGCAGATATGATCGATAGAACTACAATTAGTATACTCATTACTCTTATTATTATCAATCTAACTCATATCATTAGCCATATTATGCTTATATGATCGATCGAACGACAATGACTATACTCACTTCTCTTATTATTATCAATCTTACTCATATTATTAGCCATATTATGCTTATATGATCGATCGAACGACAATGACTATACTCACTTCTCGTATTATTATCAATCTAACTCATATTATTAACCATATTATACTAATATGATCGATAGAACGACAATTACTATACCTATTACACTCACTATTATCAATCTAACTCATATTATTAACCATATTATGCTTATATGATCGATAGAAAGACAATTACTATACTTATTACACTCACTGTTATCAATCTAACTCATATTATTAACCACATTATGCAAATATGATCGATAGAACGACAATTACTATACTCATTACTCTTATTATTATCAGCCTAACTCATATTATATGCCATATTATGCTAATGTGATCGATAGAACGACAATTACTATACTTATTACACTCACTATTATCTATCTAACTCATATTATTAACCATATTATGCAGATATGATCGATAGAAAGACAATTACTATACTCATTTCTCTCATTATTATCAACCTAACTCATATTATTAGCCATATTATGCTTATATGATCGACAGAACGACAATTACTATACTTATTACACTCACTGTTATCAATCTAACTCATATTATTAAACATATTATGCAAATATGACCGATAGAACGACAATTACTATACTCATTACTCTTATTATTATCAGCCTAACTCATATCATTAGCCATATTATGCTTATATGATCGATCGAACGACAATGACTATACTCACTTCTCTTATTATTATCAATCTTACTCATATTATTAGCCATATTATGCTTATATGATCGATCGAACGACAATGACTATACTCACTTCTCTTATTATTATCAATCTAACTCATATTATTAACCATATTATACTAATATGATCGATAGAACTACAATTACTATACCTATTACACTCACTCTTATCAATCTAACTCGTATTATTAACCACATTATGCAAATATGATCGATAGAACGACAATTACTATACTCACTACTCTTATTATTATCAATCTAACTCATATTATTAGCCATATTATGCTTATATGATCGATAGAACGACAATTACTAGACTCATTACTCTTATTTTTATCAATCTAACTCATATTCTTAGCCACATTATGCTTATATGATCGATAGGACGACAATTACTATACATATTACTCTTATTATTATCAGCCTAACTCATATTATAAGCCATATTATGCTAATATGATCGATAGAACGACAATTACTATACTTATTACACTCACTATTATTAATCTAACTCATATTATTAACCATATTATGCAGATATGATCGATAGAAAGACAATTACTATACTCATTTCTCTCATTATTATGAACCTAACTCATATTATTAGCCATATTATGCTTATATGATCGACAGAACGACAATTACTATACTTATTACACTCACTGTTATCAATCTAACTCATATTATTAAACATATTATGCAAATATGACCGATAGAAAGACAATTACTATACTTATTACACTCACTGTTATCAATCTAACTCATATTATTAACCACATTATGCAAATATGATCGATAGAACGACAATTACTATACTCATTACTCTTATTATTATCAGCCTAACTCATATTATATGCCATATTATGCTAATATGATCGATAGAACGACAATTACTGAACTTATTACACTCACTATTATCTATCTAACTCATATTATTAACCATATTATGCAGATATGATCGATAGAAGGACAATTACTATACTCATTTCTCTCATTATTATCAACCTAACTCATATTATTAGCCATATTATGCTTATATGATCGACAGAACGACAATTACTATACTTATTACACTCACTGTTATCAATCTAACTCATATTATTAAACATATTATGCAAATATGACCGATAGAACGACAATTACTATACTCATTACTCTTATTATTATCAGCATAACTCATATTATTAGCCATATTATGCTTTTATGAACGATAGAACGACAATTACTATACTCATTACTCTTATTATTATCAATCTAGCTCATATTATTAACCATATTATGCTAATATGATCGATAGAACGACAATTACTGTACTTATTACTCTCACTATTATCAATCTAACTCATATTATTAACCATATTATGCTAATATGATCGATAGAACGACAATTACTATACTTATTGCACTCACTATTATCAATCTAACTCATATTATTATCCATATTATGCAGATATGATCGATAGCACGACATTTACTGTACTTATTGCACTTATTGTTATCAATCTAACTCATATTATTAACCATATTATGCAGATATGATCGATAGAACTACAATTAGTATACTCATTACTCTTATTATTATCAATCTAACTCATATCATTAGCCATATTATGCTTATATGATCGATCGAACGACAATGACTATACTCACTTCTCTTATTATTATCAATCTTACTCATATTATTAGCCATATTATGCTTATATGATCGATCGAACGACAATGACTATACTCACTTCTCTTATTATTATCAATCTAACTCATATTATTAACTATATTATACTAATATGATCGATAGAACGACAATTACTATACCTATTACACTCACTCTTATCAATCTAACTCGTATTATTAACCACATTATGCAAATATGATCGATAGAACGACAATTACTATACTCATTACTCTTATTATTATCAATCTAACTCATATTATTACCCATATTATGCTTATATGATCGATAGAACGACAATTACTAGACTCATTACTCTTATTTTTATCAATCTAACTCATATTGTTAGCCATATTATGCTTATATGATCGATAGGACGACAATTACTATACTTATTACTCTTATTATTATCAATCTAACTCATATTATTAGCCGTATTATGCTTATATGATCGGTAGAACGTTAATTACTATACCTATTCCTCTTATTATTATCAATCTAACTCATATCATTAGCCATATTATGCTTATATGATCGATCGAACGACAATGACTATACTCACTTCTCTTATTGTTATCAATCTAACTCATATTATTAGCCATATTATGCTTATATGATCGATAGAAAGACAATTACTATACTTATTACACTCACTGTTATCAATCCAACTCATATTATTAACCATCTTATGCAGATATGATCGATAGAACGACAATTACTATGCATATTACTCTTATTATTATGAATCCAACTCATATTATTAACCATATTATGCTTCTATGATCGATAGAACGGCAATTACTATACTTATTACACTCACTATTATTAATCTAACTCATATTATTAACCATATTATGCAGATATGATCGATAGAAAGACAATTACTATACTCATTTCTCTTATTATTATCAATCTAACTCATATTATTAGCCATATTATGCTTATGTGATCGATAAAACGGCAATTACTATACTCATTACTGTTATTATTATCAATCTAACTCATATTATTAGCCATATTATGCTTATATGATCGACAGAACGACAACTACTAGACTCATTACTCTTATTATTATCAATCTAACTCATATTATTAGCCATATTATGCTTATATGATCGGTAGAACGATAATTACTATACCTATTACTCTTATTATTATCAATCTAACTCATATCATTAGCCATATTATGCTTATATGATCGATAGAAGGACAATGACTATACTCACTTCTCTTATTATTATCAATCTTACTCATATTATTAGCCATATTATGCTTAAATGATCGATCGAACGACAATGACTATACTCACTTCTCTTATTATTATCAATCTTACTCATATTATTAGCCATATTATGCTTATATGATCGATCGAACGACAATGACTATACTCACTTCTCGTATTATTATCAATCTAACTCATATTATTAACCATATTATACTAATATGATCGATAGAACGACAATTACTATACCTATTACACTCACTATTATCAATCTAACTCATATTATTAACCATATTATGCTTATATGATCGATAGAAAGACAATTACTATACTTATTACACTCACTGTTATCAATCTAACTCATATTATTAACCACATTATGCAAATATGATCGATAGAACGACAATTACTATACTCATTACTCTTATTATTATCAGCCTAACTCATATTATATGCCATATTATGCTAATGTGATCGATAGAACGACAATTACTATACTTATTACACTCACTATTATCTATCTAACTCATATTATTAACCATATTATGCAGATATGATCGATAGAAAGACAATTACTATACTCATTTCTCTCATTATTATCAACCTAACTCATATTATTAGCCATATTATGCTTATATGATCGACAGAACGACAATTACTATACTTATTACACTCACTGTTATCAATCTAACTCATATTATTAAACATATTATGCAAATATGACCGATAGAACGACAATTACTATACTCATTACTCTTATTATTATCAGCATAACTCATATTATTAGCCATATTATGCTTATATGAACGATAGAACGACAATTACTATACTCATTACTCGTATTATTATCAATCTAACTCATATTATTAACCGTATATTACTAATATGATCGATAGAACGACAATTACTATACCTATTACACTCACTATTATCAATCTAACTCATATTATTAACCATATTATGCTTATATGATCGATAGAAAGACAATTACTATACTTATTACACTCACTGTTATCAATCTAACTCATATTATTAACCACATTATGCAAATATGATCGATAGAACGACAATTACTATACTCATTACTCTTATTATTATCAGCCTAACTCATATCATTAGCCATATTATGCTTATATGATCGATCGAACGACAATGACTATACTCACTTCTCTTATTATTATCAATCTTACTCATATTATTAGCCATATTATGCTTATATGATCGATCGAACGACAATGACTATACTCACTTCTCTTATTATTATCAATCTAACTCATATTATTAACCATATTATACTAATATGATCGATAGAACTACAATTACTATACCTATTACACTCACTCTTATCAATCTAACTCGTATTATTAACCACATTATGCAAATATGATCGATAGAACGACAATTACTATACTCACTACTCTTATTATTATCAATCTAACTCATATTATTAGCCATATTATGCTTATATGATCGATAGAACGACAATTACTAGACTCATTACTCTTATTTTTATCAATCTAACTCATATTCTTAGCCACATTATGCTTATATGATCGATAGGACGACAATTACTATACATATTACTCTTATTATTATCAGCCTAACTCATATTATAAGCCATATTATGCTAATATGATCGATAGAACGACAATTACTATACTTATTACACTCACTATTATTAATCTAACTCATATTATTAACCATATTATGCAGATATGATCGATAGAAAGACAATTACTATACTCATTTCTCTCATTATTATGAACCTAACTCATATTATTAGCCATATTATGCTTATATGATCGACAGAACGACAATTACTATACTTATTACACTCACTGTTATCAATCTAACTCATATTATTAAACATATTATGCAAATATGACCGATAGAACGACAATTACTATACTCATTACTCTTATTATTATCAGTCTAGCTCATATTATTAACCATATTATGCAGATATGATCGATAGAACTACAATTAGTATACTCATTACTCTTATTATTATCAATGTAACTCATATTATTAGCCGTATTATGCTTATATGATCGGTAGAACGATAATTACTATACCTATTCCTCTTATTATTATCAATCTAACTCATATCATTAGCCATATTATGCTTATATGATCGATCGAACGACAATGACTATACTCACTTCTCTTATTGTTATCAATCTAACTCATATTATTAGCCATATTATGCTTATATGATCGATAGAAAGACAATTACTATACTTATTACACTCACTGTTATCAATCTAACTCATATTATTAACCACATTATGCAAATATGATCGATAGAACGACAATTACTATACTCATTACTCTTATCATTATCAGCCTAACTCATATTATAAGCCATATTATGCAAATACGATCGATAGAACGACAATTACTATACTTATTACACTCACTATTATCAATCTAACTCATATTATTAGCCATATTATGCTTATGTGATCGATAAAACGACAATTACTATACTTATTACTCTTATTATTATCAGCCTAACTCATATTATAAGCCATATTATGCTAATATGATCGATAGAACGACAATTACTATACTTATTACACTCACTATTATTAATCTAACTCATATTATTAACCATATTATGCAGATATGATCGATAGAAAGACAATTACTATACTCATTTCTCTCATTATTATCAACCTAACTCATATTATTAGCCATATTATGCTTATACGATCGACAGAACGACAATTACTATACTTATTACACTCACTGTTATCAATCTAACTCATATTATTGAACATATTATGCAAATATGACCCATAGAACGACAATTACTATACTCATTACTCTTATTATTATCAGTCTAGCTCATATTATTAACCATATTATGCTAATATGATCGATAGAACGACAATTACTGTACTTATTACACTCACTATTATCAATCTAACTCATATTATTATCCATATTATGCAGATATGATCGATAGCACGACATTTACTGTACTTATTGCTCTTATTGTTATCAATCTAACTCATATTATTAACCATATTATGCAGATATGATCGATAGAACTCCAATTAGTATACTCATTACTCTTATTATTATCAATGTAACTCATATTATTAGCCGTATTATGCTTATATGATCGGTAGAACGATAATTACTATACCTATTCCTCCTATTATTATCAATCTAACTCATATCATTAGCCATATTATGCTTATATGATCGCTCGAACGACAATGACTATACTCACTTCTCTTATTGTTATCAATCTAACTCATATTATTAGCCATATTATGCTTATATGATCGATAGAAAGACAATTACTATACTTATTACACTCACTGTTATCAATCTAACTCATATTATTAACCACATTATGCAAATATGATCGATAGAACGACAATTACTATACTCATTACTCTTATTATTATCAGCCTAACTCATATTATAAGCCATATTATGCTAATATGATCGATAGAACGACAATTACTATACTTATTACACTCACTATTATCTATCTAACTCATATTATTAACCATATTATGCAGATATGATCGATAGGAAGACAATTACTATACTCATTTCTCTCATTATTATGAACCTAACTCATATTATTAGCCATATTATGCTTATATGATCGACAGAACGACAATTACTATACTTATTACACTCACTGTTATCAATCTAACTCATATTATTAAACATATTATGCAAATATGACCGATAGAACGACAATTACTATACTCATTACTCTTATTATTATCAGTCTAGCTCATATTATTAACCATATTATGCAGATATGATCGATAGAACTACAATTAGTATACTCATTACTCTTATTATTATCAATGTAACTCATATTATTAGCCGTATTATGCTTATATGATCGGTAGAACGATAATTACTATACCTATTCCTCTTATTATTATCAATCTAACTCATATCATTAGCCATATTATGCTTATATGATCGATCGAACGACAATGACTATACTCACTTCTCTTATTGTTATCAATCTAACTCATATTATTAGCCATATTATGCTTATATGATCGATAGAAAGACAATTACTATACTTATTACACTCACTGTTATCAATCTAACTCATATTATTAACCACATTATGCAAATATGATCGATAGAACGACAATTACTATACTCATTACTCTTATCATTATCAGCCTAACTCATATTATAAGCCATATTATGCAAATACGATCGATAGAACGACAATTACTATACTTATTACACTCACTATTATCAATCTAACTCATATTATTAGCCATATTATGCTTATGTGATCGATAAAACGACAATTACTATACTCATTACTCTTATTATTATCAATCTAACTCATATTATTAGCCATATTATGCTTATATGATCGATAGAACGACAATTACTAGACTCATTACTCTTATTGTTATCAATCTAACTCATATTGTTTGCCATATTATGCTTATATGATCGATAGGACGACAATTACTATACTTATTACTCTTATTATTATCAATCTAACTCATATTATTAGCCGTATTATGCTTATATGATCGGTAGAACGATAATTACTATACCTATTCCTCTTATTATTATCAATCTAACTCATATCATTAGCCATATTATGCTTATATGATCGATCGAACGACAATGACTATACTCACTTCTCTTATTGTTATCAATCTAACTCATATTATTAGCCATATTATGCTTATATGATAGATAGAAAGACAATTACTTTACTTATTACACTCACTGTTATCAATCTAACTCATATTATTAACCACATTATGCAAATATGATCGATAGAACGACAATTACTATACTCATTACTCTTATTATTATCAGCCTAACTCATATTATAAGCCATATTATGCTAATATGATCGATAGAACGACAATTACTATACTTATTACACTCACTATTATCTATCTAACTCATATTATTAACCATATTATGCAGATATGATCGATAGAAAGACAATTACTATACTCATTTCTCTCATTATTATCAACCTAACTCATATTATTATCCATATTATGCAGATATGATCGATAGCACGACATTTACTGTAGTTATTGCTCTTATTGTTATCAATCTAACTCATATTATTAACCATATTATGCAGATATGATCGATAGAACGACAATTACTATACTTATTACACTCACTATTATCAATCTAACTCATATTATTATCCATATTATGCAGATATGATCGATAGCACGACATTTACTGTACTTATTGCTCTTATTGTTATCAATCTAACTCATATTATTAACCATATTATGCAGATATGATCGATAGAACTACAATTAGTATACTCATTACTCTTATTATTATCAATCAAACTCATATTATTAGCCATATTATGCTTATATGATCGATCGAACGACAATGACTATACTCACTTCTCTTATTATTATCAATCTTACTCATATTATTAGCCATATTATGCTTATATGATCGATCGAACGTCAATGACTATACTCACTTCTCTTATTATTATCAATCTAACTCATATTATTAACCATATTATACTAATATGATCGATAGAACGACAATTACTATACCTATTACACTCACTCTTATCAATCTAACTCGTATTATTAACCACATTATGCAAATATGATCGATAGAACGACAATTACTATACTCATTACTCTTATTATTATCAATCTAACTCATATTATTAGCCATATTATGCTTATATGATCGATAGATCTACAATTAGTATACTCCTTACTCTTATTATTATCAATCTAACTCATATTATTAGCCATATTATGCTTGTATGATCGATAGAACGACAATTACTATATTCATTTCTCATATTATTATCAATCTAATTCATATTATTAGCCATATTATGCTTATATGATCGAAAGAACGACAATTACTATACAAATTACGCTCATTACTATCAGCCTAACTCATATTATTAGCCATATTATGCTCATATGATCGATAGGACGACAATTACTATACTCATTACTCTTATTATTATCAGCCTAACTCATATTATTAGCCATATTATGCTTATGTGATCGATAGAACGACAATTACTATACTCATTACTCTTATTATTATCAATCTAACTCATATTGTTAGCCATATTATGCTTATATGATCGATAGCACGACATTTACTATACTTATTACTCTTATTGTTATCAATCTAACTCATATCATTAACCATATTATGCAGATATGATCGATAGAACTACAATTAGTATACTCATTACTCTTATTAATATCAATCTAACTCATATTATTAGCCATATTATGCTTATATGATCGATAGAACGACAATTACTATACTTATTACTCTCACTATTATCAATCTAACTCATATTATTAGCCATATTATGCTTATGTGATCGATAAAACGACAATTACTATACTCATTACTCTTATTATTATCAATCTAACTCATATTATTAGCCATATAATGCTTATATGATCGACAGAACGACAATTACTAGACTCATTACTCTTATTATTATCAATCTAACTCATATTGTTAGCCATATTATGCTCATATGATCGATAGGACGACAATTACTATACTTATTACTCTTATTATTATCAATCTAACTCATCTTATTAGCCGTATTATGCTTATATGATCGGTAGAACGATAATTACTGTACCTATTACTCTTATTATTATCAATCTAACTCATATTATTAGCCATATTATGCTTATATGATCGACAGAACGACAATTACTAGACTCATGACTCTTATTATTATCAATCCAACTTATATTGTTGGCCATATTATGCTTATATGATCGGTAGAACGACAATTACTATACTTATCACTATTATTATTATCAATCTAACTCATATTATTAGCCATATTATACTTGTATGATAGATGGACCTAAAATTACTATACTTATTACTCTTATTATTATCAATCTAACTTATATTATTAGCTATATTATGCTTCCATGGTCGATAGAACGACAATTACTATACTTATTACTCTTATTATTATCAATCTAACTCATATTGTTGGCCATATTATGCTTATATGATCGGTAGAACGACAATTACTATACTAATTACTCTTATTTTTCTCAATCCAACTCATATTATTAGCCATATTATGCTTCTGTGATCGATAGAACGACAATGACTATACTTATTACTCTTATTATTATCAATCTAACTTATATTGTTGGCCATATTATGCTTATATGATCGGTAGAACGACAATCACTATACCTATTACTCTTATTACTGTCGATCGATCTCATATTATTAGCCATATTATGCATCTATGATCGATAGAACGACAATTACTATACTTATTACTCTTATTATTATCAATCTAACTTATTTTATTGGCCATATTATGCTTATATGATCGGTAGAACGACAATTACTATACTTATTACTATTATTATTATCAACCTACGTTATATTATTAGCTATCTTATGCGTCCATGGTCGATAGAACGACAATTACTAGACTTATTACTCTTATTATTATCAACCCAACTCATATTATTAACCATATTATGCAGATATGATCGATAGAACGACAATTACTATACTTATTACTTTTATTATTATCAATCCAACTCATATTATTAACCATACTATGCTTCTATGATCGACAGAACGACAATCACTATACCTATTACCCTTATTACTATCGATCTAAGTCATATTATTAGGCATATTATGCATCTATGATCGATAGAACGACAATTACTATACTTATTACTCTTATTATTATCAATCTAACTTATTTTATTGGCCATATTATGCTTATATGATCGGTAGAACGACAATTACTATACTTATTACTATTATTATTATCAACCTACGTTATATTATTAGCTATATTATGCGTCCATGGTCGATAGAACGACAATTACTAGACTTATTACACTTATTATTATCAATCCAACTCATATTATTAACCATCTTATGCAGATATGATCGATAGAACGACAATTACTATGCATATTACTCTTATTATTATGAATCCAACTCATATTATTAACCATATTATGCTTCTATGATCGATATAACGGCAATTACTATACTTATTACACTCACTATTATTAATCTAACTCATATTATTAACCATATTATGCAGATATGATCGATAGAACGACAATTACTATACTCATTACTCTTATTATTATCAGCATAACTCATATTATTAGCCATATTATGCTAATATGATCGATAGAACGACAATTACTGTACTTATTACACTCACTGTTATCAATCTAACTCATATTATTAACCATATTATGCTAATATGATCGATAGAACGACAATTACTATACTTATTACACTCACTATTATCAATCTAACTCATATTATTATCCATATTATGCAGATATGATCGATAGCACGACATTTACTGTACTTATTGCTCTTATTGTTATCAATCTAACTCATATTATTAACCATATTATGCAGATATGATCGATAGAACTACAATTAGTATACTCATTACTCTTATTATTATCAATCTAACTCATATCATTAGCCATATTATGCTTATATGATCGATCGAACGACAATGACTATACTCACTTCTCTTATTATTATCAATCTTACTCATATTATTAGCCATATTATGGTTATATGATCGATCGAACGACAATGACTATACTCACTTCTCTTATTATTATCAATCTAACTCATGTTATTAACCATATTATACTAATATGATCGATACAACGACAATTACTATACCTATTACACTCACTATTATCAATCTAACTCATATTATTAACCATAGTATGCAAATACGATCGATAGAACGACAATTACTATACTCATTACTCTTATTATTATCAGCCTAACTCATATTATTAGCCATATTATGCTTATGTGATCGATAGAACGACAATTACTATACTCATTACTCTTATTATTATCAATCTAACTCATATTGTTAGCCATATTATGCTTATATGATCGATAGCACGACATTTACTATACTTATTACTCTTATTGTTATCAATCTAACTCATATCATTAACCATATTATGCAGATATGATCGATAGAACTACAATTAGTATACTCATTACTCTTATTAATATCAATCTAACTCATATTATTAGCCATATTATGCTTATATGATCGATAGAACGACAATTACTATACTTATTACTCTCACTATTATCAATCTAACTCATATTATTAGCCATATTATGCTTATGTGATCGATAAAACGACAATTACTATACTCATTACTCTTATTATTATCAATCTAACTCATATTATTAGCCATATAATGCTTATATGATCGACAGAACGACAATTACTAGACTCATTACTCTTATTATTATCAATCTAACTCATATTGTTAGCCATATTATGCTCATATGATCGATAGGACGACAATTACTATACTTATTACTCTTATTATTATCAATCTAACTCATCTTATTAGCCGTATTATGCTTATATGATCGGTAGAACGATAATTACTGTACCTATTACTCTTATTATTATCAATCTAACTCATATTATTAGCCATATTATGCTTATATGATCGACAGAACGACAATTACTAGACTCATGACTCTTATTATTATCAATCCAACTTATATTGTTGGCCATATTATGCTTATATGATCGGTAGAACGACAATTACTATACTTATCACTATTATTATTATCAATCTAACTCATATTATTAGCCATATTATACTTGTATGATAGATGGACCTAAAATTACTATACTTATTACTCTTATTATTATCAATCTAACTTATATTATTAGCTATATTATGCTTCCATGGTCGATAGAACGACAATTACTATACTTATTACTCTTATTATTATCAATCTAACTCATATTGTTGGCCATATTATGCTTATATGATCGGTAGAACGACAATTACTATACTAATTACTCTTATTTTTCTCAATCCAACTCATATTATTAGCCATATTATGCTTCTGTGATCGATAGAACGACAATGACTATACTTATTACTCTTATTATTATCAATCTAACTTATATTGTTGGCCATATTATGCTTATATGATCGGTAGAACGACAATCACTATACCTATTACTCTTATTACTGTCGATCGATCTCATATTATTAGCCATATTATGCATCTATGATCGATAGAACGACAATTACTATACTTATTACTCTTATTATTATCAATCTAACTTATTTTATTGGCCATATTATGCTTATATGATCGGTAGAACGACAATTACTATACTTATTACTATTATTATTATCAACCTACGTTATATTATTAGCTATCTTATGCGTCCATGGTCGATAGAACGACAATTACTAGACTTATTACTCTTATTATTATCAACCCAACTCATATTATTAACCATATTATGCAGATATGATCGATAGAACGACAATTACTATACTTATTACTTTTATTATTATCAATCCAACTCATATTATTAACCATACTATGCTTCTATGATCGACAGAACGACAATCACTATACCTATTACCCTTATTACTATCGATCTAAGTCATATTATTAGGCATATTATGCATCTATGATCGATAGAACGACAATTACTATACTTATTACTCTTATTATTATCAATCTAACTTATTTTATTGGCCATATTATGCTTATATGATCGGTAGAACGACAATTACTATACTTATTACTATTATTATTATCAACCTACGTTATATTATTAGCTATATTATGCGTCCATGGTCGATAGAACGACAATTACTAGACTTATTACACTTATTATTATCAATCCAACTCATATTATTAACCATCTTATGCAGATATGATCGATAGAACGACAATTACTATGCATATTACTCTTATTATTATGAATCCAACTCATATTATTAACCATATTATGCTTCTATGATCGATATAACGGCAATTACTATACTTATTACACTCACTATTATTAATCTAACTCATATTATTAACCATATTATGCAGATATGATCGATAGAACGACAATTACTATACTCATTACTCTTATTATTATCAGCATAACTCATATTATTAGCCATATTATGCTAATATGATCGATAGAACGACAATTACTGTACTTATTACACTCACTGTTATCAATCTAACTCATATTATTAACCATATTATGCTAATATGATCGATAGAACGACAATTACTATACTTATTACACTCACTATTATCAATCTAACTCATATTATTATCCATATTATGCAGATATGATCGATAGCACGACATTTACTGTACTTATTGCTCTTATTGTTATCAATCTAACTCATATTATTAACCATATTATGCAGATATGATCGATAGAACTACAATTAGTATACTCATTACTCTTATTATTATCAATCTAACTCATATCATTAGCCATATTATGCTTATATGATCGATCGAACGACAATGACTATACTCACTTCTCTTATTATTATCAATCTTACTCATATTATTAGCCATATTATGGTTATATGATCGATCGAACGACAATGACTATACTCACTTCTCTTATTATTATCAATCTAACTCATGTTATTAACCATATTATACTAATATGATCGATACAACGACAATTACTATACCTATTACACTCACTATTATCAATCTAACTCATATTATTAACCATAGTATGCAAATACGATCGATAGAACGACAATTACTATACTCATTACTCTTATTATTATCAGCCTAACTCATATTATTAGCCATATTATGCTTATGTGATCGATAGAACGACAATTACTATACTCATTACTCTTATTATTATCAATCTAACTCATATTGTTAGCCATATTATGCTTATATGATCGATAGCACGACATTTACTATACTTATTACTCTTATTGTTATCAATCTAACTCATATCATTAACCATATTATGCAGATATGATCGATAGAACTACAATTAGTATACTCATTACTCTTATTAATATCAATCTAACTCATATTATTAGCCATATTATGCTTATATGATCGATAGAACGACAATTACTATACTTATTACTCTCACTATTATCAATCTAACTCATATTATTAGCCATATTATGCTTATGTGATCGATAAAACGACAATTACTATACTCATTACTCTTATTATTATCAATCTAACTCATATTATTAGCCATATAATGCTTATATGATCGACAGAACGACAATTACTAGACTCATTACTCTTATTATTATCAATCTAACTCATATTGTTAGCCATATTATGCTCATATGATCGATAGGACGACAATTACTATACTTATTACTCTTATTATTATCAATCTAACTCATCTTATTAGCCGTATTATGCTTATATGATCGGTAGAACGATAATTACTGTACCTATTACTCTTATTATTATCAATCTAACTCATATTATTAGCCATATTATGCTTATATGATCGACAGAACGACAATTACTAGACTCATGACTCTTATTATTATCAATCCAACTTATATTGTTGGCCATATTATGCTTATATGATCGGTAGAACGACAATTACTATACTTATCACTATTATTATTATCAATCTAACTCATATTATTAGCCATATTATACTTGTATGATAGATGGACCTAAAATTACTATACTTATTACTCTTATTATTATCAATCTAACTTATATTATTAGCTATATTATGCTTCCATGGTCGATAGAACGACAATGACTATACTTATTACTCTTATTATTATCAATCTAACTTATATTGTTGGCCATATTATGCTTATATGATCGGTAGAACGACAATCACTATACCTATTACTCTTATTACTGTCGATCTATCTCATATTATTAGCCATATTATGCATCTATGATCGATAGAACGACAATTACTATACTTATTACTCTTATTATTATCAATCTAACTTATTTTATTGGCCATATTATGCTTATATGATCGGTAGAACGACAATTACTATACTTATTACTATTATTATTATCAACCTACGTTATATTATTAGCTATCTTATGCGTCCATGGTCGATAGAACGACAATTACTAGACTTATTACTCTTATTATTATCAACCCAACTCATATTATTAACCATATTATGCAGATATGATCGATAGAACGACAATTACTATACTTATTACTTTTATTATTATCAATCCAACTCATATTATTAACCATACTATGCTTCTATGATCGACAGAACGACAATCACTATACCTATTACCCTTATTACTATCGATCTAAGTCATATTATTAGGCATATTATGCATCTATGATCGATAGAACGACAATTACTATACTTATTACTCTTATTATTATCAATCTAACTTATTTTATTGGCCATATTATGCTTATATGATCGGTAGAACGACAATTACTATACTTATTACTATTATTATTATCAACCTACGTTATATTATTAGCTATATTATGCGTCCATGGTCGATAGAACGACAATTACTAGACTTATTACACTTATTATTATCAATCCAACTCATATTATTAACCATCTTATGCAGATATGATCGATAGAACGACAATTACTATGCATATTACTCTTATTATTATGAATCCAACTCATATTATTAACCATATTATGCTTCTATGATCGATATAACGGCAATTACTATACTTATTACACTCACTATTATTAATCTAACTCATATTATTAACCATATTATGCAGATATGATCGAAGGAAAGACAATTACTATACTTATTTCTCTTATTATTATCAATCTAACTCATATTATTAGCCATATTATTCTTATATGATCGATAGAACGACAATTACTATACTTATTACTCTCACTATTATCAATCTAACTCATATTATTAGCCATATTATGCTTATGTGATCGATAAAACGACAATTACTATACTCATTACTGTTATTATTATCAATCTAACTCATATTATTAGCCATATTATGCTTATATGATCGACAGAACGACAATTACTAGACTCATTACTCTTATTATTATCAATCTAACTCATATTATTAGCCATATTATGCTTATATGATCGGTAGAACGATAATTACTATACCTATTACTCTTATTATTATCAATCTAACTCATATCATTAGCCATATTATGCTTATATGATCGATAGAAGGACAATGACTATACTCACTTCTCTTATTATTATCAATCTAACTCATATTATTAACCATATTATACTAATATGATCGATAGAACGACAATTACTATACCTATTACACTCACTATTATCAATCTAACTCATATTATTAACCATAGTATGCGGATATGATCGATAGCACGACATTTACTACACTTATTACTCTTATTATTATCGATCTAACTCATATTACTAGCTATATTATGCTTATATGATCGACAGAACGACAATTACTATACTTATTACACTCACTGTTATCAATCTAACTCATATTATTAACCACATTATGCAAATATGATCGATAGAACGACAATTACTATACTCATTACACTCACTATTATCAATCTAACTCATATTATTAACCATATTATGCAGATATGATCGATAGCACGACATTTACTATACATATTACTCTTATTGTTAACAATCTAACTCATATTATTAACCATATTATGCAGACATGATCGATAGAACTACAATTAGTATACTCCTTACTCTTATTATTATCAATCTAACTCATATTATTAGCCATATTATGCTCATATGATCGATAGAACGACAATTACTATATTCATTTCTCTTATTATTATCAATCTTACTCATATTATTAGCCATATTATGCTTATATGATCGATAGAAAGACAATTACTATACTTATTACACTCACTGTTATCAATCTAACTCATGTTATTAACCACATTATGCAAATATGATCGATAGAACGACAATTACTATACTCATTACTCTTATTATTATCAGCCTAACTCATATTATAAGCCATATTATGCTTATATGATCGATAGAACGACAATTACTATACTTATTACTCTAACTATTATCAATCTAACTCATATTATTAGCCATTTTCTGCTTATGTGATCGATAAAACGACAATTACTATACTCATTATTCTTATTATTATCAATCTAACTCATATTATTAGCCATATTATGCTTATATGATCGATAGAACGACAATTACTATACTTATTGCTCTCATTACTATCAATCTAACTCATATTATTAGCCATATTAAGCTTATGTGATCGATAAAACGACAATTACTATACTCATCACACTTATTATTATCAATCTAACTCATATTATTAGCCGTATTATGCTTATATGATCGGTAGAACGATAATTACTATACCTATTACTCTTATTATTATCAATCTAACTCATATCATTAACCATATTATGCTTATAAGATCGATCGAACGACAATTACTATACTTATTACTCTCATTATTATCAACCTAACTCATATTATTAGCCATATTATGCTTATGTGATCGACATAACGACAATTACTACACTCATTACACTCACTGTTATCAATCTAACTCATATTATTAACCATATTATGCAGATATGATCGATAGCACGACATTTACTGTACTTATTACTCTTATTGTTATCAATCTAACTCATATTATTAACCATATTATGCAGATATGATCGATAGAAGTACAATTAGTATACTCCTTTCTCTTATTATTATCAATCTAACTCATATTATTAGCCATATTATGCTTATATGATCGATAGAACGACAATTACTATATTCATTTCTCTTTTTATTATCAATCTAACTCATATTATTAGCCATATTATGCTTATATGATCGATAGAACGACAATTACTATACTTATTACACTCACTGTTATCAATCTAACTCATATTATTAACCATATTATGCAGATATGATCGATAGAACTACAATTAGTATACTCCTTACTCTTATTATTATCAATCTAACTCATATTATTAGCCATATCATGCTTGTATGATCGATAGAACGACAATTACTATATTCATTTCTCTTATTATTATCAATCTAATTCATATTATTAGCCATATTATGCTTATATGATCGAAAGAACGACAATTACTATACTTATTACGCTCATTACTATCAGCCTAACTCATATTATTAGCCATATTATGCTAATATGATCGATAGAACGACAATTACTATACTTATTACACTCACTATTATCAATCTAACTCATATTATTAGCCATGTTATGCTTATATGATCGATAGAACGACAATTACTATATTCATTTCTCTTATTATTATCAATCTAACTCATATTATTAGCCATATTATGCTTATATGATCGATAGGAAGACAATTACTACACTTATTACACTCACTGTTATCAATCTAACTCATATTATTAACCACATTATGCAAATATGATCGATAGAACGACAGTTACTATACTTATTACACTCACTATTATTAATCTAACTCATATTATTAACCATATTATGCAGATATGATCGATAGAAAGACAATTACTATACTCATTTCTCTTATTATTATCAATCTAACTCATATTATTAGTCATATTATGCTTATATGATCGATAGAACGACAATTACTATACTTATTACTCTCATTATTATCAATCTAACTCATATTATTAGCCATATTATGCTTATGTGATCGATAAAACGACAATTACTATACTCATTACTCTTATTATTATCAATCTAACTCATATTATTAGCCATATTATGCTTATATGATCGATAGAACGACAATTACTAGACTCATTACTCTTATTTTTATCAATCTAACTCATATTGTTAGCCATATTATGCTTATATGATCGATAGGACGACAATTACTATACTTATTACTCTTATTATTATCAATCTAACTCATATTATTAGCCGTATTATGCTTATATGATCGGTAGAACGATAATTACTATACCTATTCCTCTTATTATTATCAATCTAACTCATATCATTAGCCATATTATGCTTATATGATCGATCGAACGACAATGACTATACTCACTTCTCTTATTGTTATCAATCTAACTCATATTATTAGCCATATTATGCTTATATGATCGATAGAAAGACAATTACTATACTTATTACACTCACTGTTATCAATCTAACTCATATTATTAACCACATTATGCTTATATGATCGAAAGAACGACAATTACTATACTTATTACGCTCATTACTATCAGCCTAACTCATATTATTAGCCATATTATGCTAATATGATCGATAGAACGACAATTACTATACTTATTACACTCACTATTATCAATCTAACTCATATTATTAGCCATGTTATGCTTATATGATCGATAGAACGACAATTACTATATTCATTTCTCTTATTATTATCAATCTAACTCATATTATTAGCCATATTATGCTTATATGATCGATAGGAAGACAATTACTACACTTATTACACTCACTGTTATCAATCTAACTCATATTATTAACCACATTATGCAAATATGATCGATAGAACGACAGTTACTATACTTATTACACTCACTATTATTAATCTAACTCATATTATTAACCATATTATGCAGATATGATCGATAGAAAGACAATTACTATACTCATTTCTCTTATTATTATCAATCTAACTCATATCATTAGCCATATTATGCTTATATGATCGATCGAACGACAATGACTATACTCACTTCTCTTATTGTTATCAATCTAACTCATATTATTAGCCATATTATGCTTATATGATCGATAGAAAGACAATTACTATACTTATTACACTCACTGTTATCAATCTAACTCATATTATTAACCACATTATGCAAATATGATCGATAGAACGACAATTACTGTACTTATTACACTCACTATTATCAATCTAACTCATATTATTAACCATATTATGCTAATATGATCGATAGAACGACAATTACTATACTTATTACACTCACTATTATCAATCTAACTCATATTATTATCCATATTATGCAGATATGATCGATAGCACTACATTTGCTGTACTTATTGCGCTTATTGTTATCAAGATAACTCATATTATTAACCATATTATGCAGATATGATCGATAGAACTACAATTAGTATACTCATTACTCTTATTATTATCAATCTAACTCATATTATTAGCCGTATTATGCTTATATGATCGGTAGAACGATAATTACTATACCTATTCCTCTTATTATTATCAATCTAACTCATATCATTAGCCATATTATGCTTATATGATCGATCGAACGACAATGACTATACTCACTTCTCTTATTATTATCAATCTTACTCATATTATTAGCCATATTATGGTTATATGATCGATCGAACGACAATGACTATACTCACTTCTCTTATTATTATCAATCTAACTCATGTTATTAACCACATTATGCAAATATGATCGATAGAACGACAATTACTATACTCATTCCTCTTATTATTATCAGCCTAACTCATATTATAAGCCATATTATGCTAATATGATCGATAGAACGACAATTACTATACTTATTACACTCACTATTATCTATCTAACTCATATTATTAACCATATTATGCAGATATGATCGATAGAACTACAATTAGTATACTCATTACTCTTATTAATATCAATCTAACTCATATTATTAGCCATATTATGCTTATATGATCGACAGAACGACAATTACTAGACTCATTACTCTTATTATTATCAATCTAACTCATATTGTTAGCCATATTATGCTCATATGATCGATAGGACGACAATTACTATACTTATTACTCTTATTATTATCAATCTAACTCATCTTATTAGCCGTATTATGCTTATATGATCGGTAGAACGATAATTACTGTACCTATTACTCTTATTATTATCAATCTAACTCATATTATTAGCCATATTATGCTTATATGATCGACAGAACGACAATTACTAGACTCATGACTCTTATTATTATCAATCCAACTTATATTGTTGGCCATATTATGCTTATATGATCGGTAGAACGACAATTACTATACTTATCACTATTATTATTATCAATCTAACTCATATTATTAGCCATATTATACTTATATGATAGATGGACCTAAAATTACTATACTTATTACTCTTATTATTATCAATCTAACTTATATTATTAGCTATATTATGCTTCCATGGTCGATAGAACGACAATTACTATACTTATTACTCTTATTATTATCAATCTAACTCATATTGTTGGCCATATTATGCTTCTATGATCGATAGATCTACAATGACTATACTTATTACTCTTATTATTATCAATCTAACTTATATTATTGGGCATATTATGCTTATATAATCGGTAGAACGACAATTACTATACTAATTACTCTTGTTATTATCAATCCAACTCATATTATTAGCCATATTATCCTTCTATGATCGATAGAACGACAATGACTATACTTATTACTCTTATTGTTATCAATCCAACTCATATTATTAACCATACTATGCTTCTATGATCGACAGAACGACAATCACTATACCTATTACCCTTATTACTATCGATCTAAGTCATATTATTAGGCATATTATGCATCTATGATCGATAGAACGACAATTACTATACTTATTACTCTTATTATTATCAATCTAACTTATTTTATTGGCCATATTATGCTTATATGATCGGTAGAACGACAATTACTATACTTATTACTATTATTATTATCAACCTACGTTATATTATTAGCTATATTATGCGTCCATGGTCGATAGAACGACAATTACTAGACTTATTACACTTATTATTATCAATCCAACTCATATTATTAACCATCTTATGCAGATATGATCGATAGAACGACAATTACTATGCATATTACTCTTATTATTATGAATCCAACTCATATTATTAACCATATTATGCTTCTATGATCGATATAACGGCAATTACTATACTTATTACACTCACTATTATTAATCTAACTCATATTATTAACCATATTATGCAGATATGATCGATGGAAAGACAATTACTATACTTATTTCTCTTATTATTATCAATCTAACTCATATTATTAGCCATATTATGCTTATATGATCGACAGAACGACAATTACTAGACTCATTACTCTTATTTTTATCAATCTAACTCATATTGTTAGCCATATTATGCTTATATGATCGATAGGACGACAATTACTATACTTATTACTCTTATTATTATCAATCTAACTCATATTATTATCCATATTATGCAGATATGATCGATAGCACGACATTTGCTGTACTTATTGCTCTTATTGTTATCAATCTAACTCATATTATTAACCATATTATGCAGATATGATCGATAGAACTACAATTAGTATACTCATTACTCTTATTATTATCAATCTAACTCATATTATTAGCCGTATTATGCTTATATGATCGGTAGAACGATAATTACTATACCTATTCCTCTTATTATTATCAATCTAACTCATATCATTAGCCATATTATGCTTATATGATCGATCGAACGACAATGACTATACTCACTTCTCTTATTGTTATCAATCTAACTCATATTATTAGCCATATTATGCTTATATGATCGATAGAAAGACAATTACTATACTTATTACACTCACTGTTATCAATCTAACTCATATTATTAACCACATTATGCAAATATGATCGATAGAACGACAATTACTATACTCATTCCTCTTATTATTATCAGCCTAACTCATATTATAAGCCATATTATGCTAATATGATCGATAGAACGACAATTACTATACTTATTACACTCACTATTATCTATCTAACTCATATTATTAACCATATTATGCAGATATGATCGATAGAAAGACAATTACTATACTCATTTCTCTCATTATTATCAACCTAACTCATATTATTAGCCATATTATGCTTATATGATCGACAGAACGACAATTACTATACTTATTACACTCACTGTTATCAATCTAACTCATATTATTGAACATATTATGCAAATATGACCGATAGAACGACAATTACTATACTCATTACTCTTATTATTATCAGTCTAGCTCATATTATTAGCCATATTATGCTTATATGATCGATAGGAAGACAATTACTATACTTATTACACTCACTGTTATCAATCTAACTCATATTATTAACCACATTATGCAAATATGATCGATAGAACGACAGTTACTATACTTATTACACTCACTATTATTAATCTAACTCATATTATTAACCATATTATGCAGATATGATCGATAGAAAGACAATTACTATACTCATTTCTCTTATTATTATCAATCTAACTCATATCATTAGTCATATTATGCTTATATGATCGATAGAACGACAATTACTATAGTTATTACTCTCATTATTATCAATCTAACTCATATTATTAGCCATATTATACTTATGTGATCGATAAAACGACAATTACTATACTCATTACTCTTATTATTATCAATCTAACTCATATTATTAGCCATATTATGCTTATATGATCGATAGAACGACAATTACTAGACTCATTACTCTTATTTTTATCAATCTAACTCATATTGTTAGCCATATTATGCTTATATGATCGATAGGGCGACAATTACTATACTTATTACTCTTATTATTATCAATCTAACTCATATTATTAGCCGTATTATGCTTATATGATCGGTAGAACGATAATTACTATACCTATTCCTCTTATTATTATCAATCTAACTCATATCATTAGCCATATTATGCTTATATGATCGATCGAACGACAATGACTATACTCACTTCTCTTATTGTTATCAATCTAACTCATATTATTAGCCATATTATGCTTATATGATCGATAGAAAGACAATTACTATACTTATTACACTCACTGTTATCAATCTAACTCATATTAATAACCACATTATGCAAATATGATGGATAGAACGACAATTACTATACTTATTACACTCACTATTATCTATCTAACTCATATTATTAACCATATTATGCAGATATGATCGATAGAAAGACAATTACTATACTCATTTCTCTCATTATTATCAACCTAACTCATATTATTAGCCATATTATGCTTATATGATCGACAGAACGACAATTACTATACTTATTACACTCACTGTTATCAATCTAACTCATATTATTAACCATATTATGCAGATATGATCGATAGAAAGACAATTACTATACTCATTTCTCTTATTATTATCAATCTAACTCATATTATTAGTCATATTATGCTTATATGATCGATAGAATGACAATTACTATACTTATTACTCTCATTATTATCAATCTAACTCATATTATTAGCCATATTATGCTTATGTGATCGATAAAACGACAATTACTATACTCATTACTCTTATTATTATCAATCTAACTCATATTATTAGCCATATTATGCTAATATGATCGATAGAACGACAATTACTATACTTATTACACTCACTATTATCTATCTAACTCATATTATTAACCATATTATGCAGATATGATCGATAGAAAGACAATTACTATACTCATTTCTCTCATTATTATCAACCTAACTCATATTATTAGCCATATTATGCTTATATGATCGACAGAACGACAATTACTATACTTATTACACTCACTGTTATCAATCTAACTCATATTATTAACCACATTATGCAAATATGACCGATAGAACGACAATTACTATACTCATTTCTCTCATTATTATCAACCTAACTCATATTATTAGCCATATTATGCTTATATGATCGACAGAACGACAATTACTATACTTATTACACTCACTGTTATCAATCTAACTCATATTATTAAACATATTATGCAAATATGACCGATAGAACGACAATTACTATACTCATTACTCTTATTATTATCAGCATAACTCATATTATTAGCCATATTATGCTTATATGAACGATAGAACGACAATTACTATACTCATTACTCTTATTATTATCAATCTAGCTCATATTATTAACCATATTATGCTGATATGATCGATAGAACGACAATTACTGTACTTATTACACTCACTATTATCAATCTAACTCATATTATTAACCATATTATGCTAATATGATCGATAGAACGACAATTACTATACTTATTACACTCACCATTATCAATCTAACTCATATTATTATCCATATTATGCAGATATGATCGATAGCACGACATTTACTGTACTTATTGCTCTTATTGTTATCAATCTAACTCATATTATTAACCATATTATGCAGATATGATCGATAGAACTCCAATTAGTATACTCATTACTCTTATTATTATCAATCTAACTCATATCATTAGCCATATTATGCTTATATGATCGATCGAACGACAATGACTATACTCACTTCTCTTATTATTATCAATCTTACTCATATTATTAGCCATATTATGCTTATATCATCGATCGAACGACAATGACTATACTCACTTCTCGTATTATTATCAATCTAACTCATATTATTAACCATATTATACTAATATGATCGATAGAACGACAATTACTATACCTATTACACTCACTATTATCAATCTAACTCATATTATTAACCATATTAAGCAAATACGATCGATAGAACGACAATTACTATACTCATTACTCTTATTATTATCAGCCTAACACATATTATAAGCCATATTATGCTAATATGATCGATAGAACGACAATTACTATACTTATTACACTCACTATTATCTATCTAACTCATATTATTAACCATATTATGCAGATATGATCGATAGCACGACATTTACTATACTTATTACTGTCATTATTATCAATCTAACTCATATTATTAGCCATATTATGCTTATGTGATCGATAAAACGACAATTACTATACTCATTACTCTTATTATTATCAATCTAACTCATATTATTAGCCATATTATGCTTATATGATCGATAGAACGACAAATACTAGACTCATTACTCTTATTTTTATCAATCTACCTCATATTGTTAGCCATATTATGCTTATATGATCGATAGGACGACAATTACTATACTTATTACTCTCACTATTATCCATCTAACTCATATTATTAGCCATATTATGCTTATCTGATCGATAGAACGACAATTACTATATTCATTTCTCTTATTATTATCAATCTAACTCATATTATTAGCTATATTATGCTTATATGATCGATAGGAAGACAATTACTATACTTATTACACTCACTTTTATCAATCTAACTCATATTATTAACCACATTATGCAAATATGATCGATAGAACGACAGTTACTATACTTATTACACTCACTATTATTAATCTAACTCATATTATTAACCATATTATGCAGATATGATCGATAGAAAGACAATTACTATACTCATTTCTCTTATTATTATCAATCTAACTCATATTATTAGCCATATTATGCTTATATGATCGATAGGACGACAATTACTATACTTATTACTCTTATTATTATCAATCTAACTCATATTATTAGCCGTATTATGCTTATATGATCGGTAGAACGATAATTACTACACCTATTCCTCTTATTATTATCAATCTAACTCATATCATTAGCCATATTATGCTTATATGATCGATCGAACGACAATGACTATACTCACTTCTCTTATTGTTATCAATCTAACTCATATTATTAGCCATATTATGCTTATATGATCGATAGAAAGACAATTACTATACTTATTACACTCACTGTTATCAATCTAACTCATATTAATAACCACATTATGCAAATATGATGGATAGAACGACAATTACTATACTTATTACACTCACTATTATCTATCTAACTCATATTATTAACCATATTATGCAGATATGATCGATAGAAAGACAATTACTATACTCATTTCTCTCATTATTATCAACCTAACTCATATTATTAGCCATATTATGCTTATATGATCGACAGAACGACAATTACTATACTTATTACACTCACTGTTATCAATCTAACTCATATTATTAACCATATTATGCAGATATGATCGATAGAAAGACAATTACTATACTCATTTCTCTTATTATTATCAATCTAACTCATATTATTAGTCATATTATGCTTATATGATCGATAGAATGACAATTACTATACTTATTACTCTCATTATTATCAATCTAACTCATATTATTAGCCATATTATGCTTATGTGATCGATAAAACGACAATTACTATACTCATTACTCTTATTATTATCAATCTAACTCATATTATTAGCCATATTATGCTAATATGATCGATAGAACGACAATTACTATACTTATTACACTCACTATTATCTATCTAACTCATATTATTAACCATATTATGCAGATATGATCGATAGAAAGACAATTACTATACTCATTTCTCTCATTATTATCAACCTAACTCATATTATTAGCCATATTATGCTTATATGATCGACAGAACGACAATTACTATACTTATTACACTCACTGTTATCAATCTAACTCATATTATTAACCACATTATGCAAATATGACCGATAGAACGACAATTACTATACTCATTTCTCTCATTATTATCAACCTAACTCATATTATTAGCCATATTATGCTTATATGATCGACAGAACGACAATTACTATACTTATTACACTCACTGTTATCAATCTAACTCATATTATTAAACATATTATGCAAATATGACCGATAGAACGACAATTACTATACTCATTACTCTTATTATTATCAGCATAACTCATATTATTAGCCATATTATGCTTATATGAACGATAGAACGACAATTACTATACTCATTACTCTTATTATTATCAATCTAGCTCATATTATTAACCATATTATGCTGATATGATCGATAGAACGACAATTACTGTACTTATTACACTCACTATTATCAATCTAACTCATATTATTAACCATATTATGCTAATATGATCGATAGAACGACAATTACTATACTTATTACACTCACCATTATCAATCTAACTCATATTATTATCCATATTATGCAGATATGATCGATAGCACGACATTTACTGTACTTATTGCTCTTATTGTTATCAATCTAACTCATATTATTAACCATATTATGCAGATATGATCGATAGAACTCCAATTAGTATACTCATTACTCTTATTATTATCAATCTAACTCATATCATTAGCCATATTATGCTTATATGATCGATCGAACGACAATGACTATACTCACTTCTCTTATTATTATCAATCTTACTCATATTATTAGCCATATTATGCTTATATCATCGATCGAACGACAATGACTATACTCACTTCTCGTATTATTATCAATCTAACTCATATTATTAACCATATTATACTAATATGATCGATAGAACGACAATTACTATACCTATTACACTCACTATTATCAATCTAACTCATATTATTAACCATATTAAGCAAATACGATCGATAGAACGACAATTACTATACTCATTACTCTTATTATTATCAGCCTAACTCATATTATAAGCCATATTATGCTAATATGATCGATAGAACGACAATTACTATACTTATTACACTCACTATTATCAATCTAACTCATATTATTAACCATATTATGCAGATATGATCGATAGAAAGACAATTACTATACTCATTTCTCTTATTATTATCAATCTAACTCATATTATTAGTCATATTATGCTTATATGATCGATAGAACGACAATTACTATACTTATTACTCTCATTATTATCAATCTAACTCATATTATTAGCCATATTATGCTAATATGATCGATAGAACGACAATTACTATACTTATTACACTCACTATTATCTATCTAACTCATATTATTAACCATATTATGCAGATATGATCGATAGAAAGACAATTACTATACTCATTACTCTTATTATTATCAATCTAACTCATATTATTAACCATATTATGCAGATATGATCGATAGAAAGACAATTACTATACTCATTTCTCTCATTATTATCAACCTAACTCATATTATTAGCCATATTATGATTATATGATCGACAGAACGACAATTACTATACTTATTACACTCACTATTATCAATCTAACTCATATTATTAACCATAGTATGCGGATATGATCGATAGCACGACATTTACTACACTTATTACTCTTATTATTATCGGTCTAACTCATATTACTAGCTATATTATGCTTATATGATCGACAGAACGACAATTACTATACTTATTACACTCACTGTTATCAATCTAACTCATATTATTAACCACATTATGCAAATATGATCGATAGAACGACAATTACTATACTCATTACACTCACTATTATCAATCTAACTCATATTATTAACCATATTATGCAGATATGATCGATAGCACGACATTTACTATACATATTACTCTTATTGTTAACAATCTAACTCATATTATTAACCATATTATGCAGACATGATCGATAGAACTACAATTAGTATACTCCTTACTCTTATTATTATCAATCTAACTCATATTATTAGCCATATTATGCTCATATGATCGATAGAACGACAATTACTATATTCATTTCTCTTATTATTATCAATCTTACTCATATTATTAGCCATATTATGCTTATATGATCGATAGAAAGACAATTACTATACTTATTACACTCACTGTTATCAATCTAATTCATGTTATTAACCACATTATGCAAATATGATCGATAGAACGACAATTACTATACTCATTACTCTTATTATTATCAGCCTAACTCATATTATAAGCCATATTATGCTTATATGATCGATAGAACGACAATTACTATACTTATTACTCTCACTATTATCAATCTAACTCATATTATTAGCCATTTTCTGCATATGTGATCGATAAAACGACAATTACTATACTCATTATTCTTATTATTATCAATCTAACTCATATTATTAGCCATATTATGCTTATATGATCGATAGAACGACAATTACTATACTTATTACTCTCATTACTATCAATCTAACTCATATTATTAGCCATATTAAGCTTATGTGATCGATAAAACGACAATTACTATACTCATTACTCTTATTATTATCAATCTAACTCATATTATTAGCCGTATTATGCTTATATGATCGGTAGAACGATAATTACTATACCTATTACTCTTATTATTATCAATCTAACTCATATCATTAACCATATTATGCAGATATGATCGATAGCACGACATTTACTGTACTTATTACTCTTATTGTTATCAATCTAACTCATATTATTAACCATATTATGCAGATATGATCGATAGAACTACAACTAGTATACTCCTTTCTCTTATTATTATCAATCTAACTCATATTACTAGCCATATTATGCTTATATGATCGATAGAACGACAATTACTATATTCATTTCTCTTTTTATTATCAATCTAACTCATATTATTAGCCATATTATGCAGATATGATCGATAGAACTACAACTAGTATACTCCTTTCTCTTATTATTATCAATCTAACTCACATTATTAGCCATATTATGCTTATATGATCGATAGAACGACAATTTCTAGACTCATTACTCTTATTTTTATCAATCTAACTCATATTGTTAGCCATATTATGCTTATATGATCGATAGGACGACAATTACTATACCTATTCCTCTTATTATTATCAATCTAACTCATATCATTAGCCATATTATGCTTATATCATCGATCGAACGACAATGACTATACTCACTTCTCGTATTATTATCAATCTAACTCATATTATTAACCATATTATACTAATATGATCGATAGAACGACAATTACTATACCTATTACACTCACTATTATCAATCTAACTCATATTATTAACCATATTAAGCAAATACGATCGATAGAACGACAATTACTATACTCATTACTCTTATTATTATCAGCCTAACTCATATTATTAGCCATATTATGCTTATGTGATCGATAGAACGACAATTACTATACTTATTACTCTTATTATTTTGAATCTAACTCATATTATTAACCATATTATGCAGATATGATCGATAGCACGACATTTACTATACTTATTACTCTTATTGTTATCAATCTAACTCATATTATTAACCATATTATGCAGATATGATCGATAGAACTACAATTAGTATACTCATTACTCTTATTAATATCAATCTATCTCATATTATTAGCCATATTATGCTTATATAATCGATAGAACGACAATTACTATACTCATTACTCTCATTATTATCAATCTAACTCATATTATTAGCCATATTATGCTTATGTGATCGATAGGACGAAAATTACTATACTTATTACTCTTATTATTATCAATCTAACTCATATTATAAGCCATATTATGCTTATATGATCGGTAGAACGATAATTATTATACTCATTACTCTTATTATTATCAGCCTAACTCATATTATTAGCCATATTATGCTTATATGAACGATAGAACGACAATTACTATACTCATTTCTCTCATTATTATCAACCTAACTCATATTATTAGCCATATTATGATTATATGATCGACAGAACGACAATTACTATACTTATTACACTCACTGTTATCAATCTAACTCATATTATTGAACATATTATGCAAATATGACCGATAGAACGACAATTACTATACTCATTACTCTTATTATTATCAGCATAACTCATATTATTAGCCATATTATGCTTATATGAACGATAGAACGACAATTACTACACTCATTACTCTTATTATTATCAATCTAGCTCATATTATTAACCATATTATGCTAATATGATCGATAGAACGACAATTACTGTACTTATTACACTCACTATTATCAATCTAACTCATATTATTAACCATATTATGCTAATATGATCGATAGAACGACAATTACTATACTTATTACACTCACCATTATCAATCTAACTCATATTATTATCCATATTATGCAGATATGATCGATAGCACGACATTTACTGTACTTATTGCTCTTATTGTTATCAATCTAACTCATATTATTAACCATATTATGCAGATATGATCGATAGAACTCCAATTAGTATACTCATTACTCTTATTATTATCAATCTAACTCATATCATTAGCCATATTATGCTTATATGATCGATCGAACGACAATGACTATACTCACTTCTCTTATTATTATCAATCTTACTCATATTATTAGCCATATTATGCTTATATCATCGATCGAACGACAATGACTATACTCACTTCTCGTATTATTATCAATCTAACTCATATTATTAACCATATTATACTAATATGATCGATAGAACGACAATTACTATACCTATTACACTCACTATTATCAATCTAACTCATATTATTAACCATATTAAGCAAATACGATCGATAGAACGACAATTACTATACTCATTACTCTTATTATTATCAGCCTAACTCATATTATTAGCCATATTATGCTTATGTGATCGATAGAACGACAATTACTATACTTATTACTCTTATTATTTTGAATCTAACTCATATTATTAACCATATTATGCAGATATGATCGATAGCACGACATTTACTATACTTATTACTGTCATTATTATCAATCTAACTCATATTATTAGCCATATTATGCTTATGTGATCGATAAAACGACAATTACTATACTCATTACTCTTATTATTATCAATCTAACTCATATTATTAGCCATATTATGCTTATATGATCGATAGAACGACAATTACTAGACTCATTACTCTTATTTTTATCAATCTACCTCATATTGTTAGCCATATTATGCTTATATGATCGATAGGACGACAATTACTATACTTATTACTCTCACTATTATCCATCTAACTCATATTATTAGCCATATTATGCTTATCTGATCGATAGAACGACAATTACTATATTCATTTCTCTTATTATTATCAATCTAACTCATATTATTAGCTATATTATGCTTATATGATCGATAGGAAGACAATTACTATACTTATTACACTCACTTTTATCAATCTAACTCATATTATTAACCACATTATGCAAATATGATCGATAGAACGACAGTTACTATACTTATTACACTCACTATTATTAATCTAACTCATATTATTAACCATATTATGCAGATATGATCGATAGAAAGACAATTACTATACTCATTTCTCTTATTATTATCAATCTAACTCATATTATTAGTCATATTATGCTTATATGATCGATAGAACGACAATTACTATAGTTATTACTCTCATTATTATCAATCTAACTCATATTATTAGCCATATTATACTTATATGATCGATAAAACGACAATTACTATACTCATTACTCTTATTATTATCAATCTAACTCATATTATTAGCCATATTATGCTTATATGATCGATAGAACGACAATTACTAGACTCATTACTCTTATTTTTATCAATCTAACTCATATTGTTAGCCATATTATGCTTATATGATCGATAGGACGACAATTACTATACTTATTACTCTTATTATTATCAATCTAACTCATATTATTAGCCGTATTATGCTTATATGATCGGTAGAACGATAATTACTATACCTATTCCTCTTATTATTATCAATCTAACTCATATCATTAGCCATATTATGCTTATATGATCGATCGAACGACAATGACTATACTCACTTCTCTTATTGTTCTCAATCTAACTCATATTATTAGCCATATTATGCTTATATGATCGATAGAAAGACAATTACTATACTTATTACACTCACTGTTATCAATCTAACTCATATTATTAACCACATTATGCAAATATGATGGATAGAACGACAATTACTATACTTATTACACTCACTATTATCTATCTAACTCATATTATTAACCATATTATGCAGATATGATCGATAGAAAGACAATTACTATACTCATTTCTCTCATTATTATCAACCTAACTCATATTATTAGCCATATTATGCTTATATGATCGACAGAACGACAATTACTATACTTATTACACTCACTGTTATCAATCTAACTCATATTATTAACCATATTATGCAGATATGATCGATAGAAAGACAATTACTATACTCATTTCTCTTATTATTATCAATCTAACTCATATTATTAGTCATATTATGCTTATATGATCGATAGAACGACAATTACTATACTTATTACTCTCATTATTATCAATCTAACTCATATTATTAGCCATATTATGCTTATGTGATCGATAAAACGACAATTACTATACTCATTACTCTTATTATTATCAATCTAACTCATATTATTAGCCATATTATGCTAATATGATCGATAGAACGACAATTACTATACTTATTACACTCACTATTATCTATCTAACTCATATTATTAACCATATTATGCAGATATGATCGATAGAAAGACAATTACTATACTCATTACTCTTATTATTATCAATCTAACTCATATTATTAACCATATTATGCAGATATGATCGATAGAAAGACAATTACTATACTCCTTTCTCTCATTATTATCAACCTAACTCATATTATTAGCCATATTATGCAAATATGATCGATAGAACGACAATTACTATACTTATTACTCTCATTATTATCAATCTAACTCATATTATTAGCCATATTATGCTTATGTGATCGATAAAACGACAATTACTATACTCATTACTCTTATTATTATCAATCTAACTCATATTATTAGCCATATTATGCTAATATGATCGATAGAACGACAATTACTATACTTATTACACTCACTATTATCTATCTAACTCATATTATTAACCATATTATGCAGATATGATCGATAGAAAGACAATTACTATACTCATTACTCTTATTATTATCAATCTAACTCATATTATTAACCATATTATGCAGATATGATCGATAGAAAGACAATTACTATACTCATTTCTCTCATTATTATCAACCTAACTCATATTATTAGCCATATTATGATTATATGATCGACAGAACGACAATTACTATACTTATTACACTCACTATTATCAATCTAACTCATATTATTAACCATAGTATGCGGATATGATCGATAGCACGACATTTACTACACTTATTACTCTTATTATTATCGGTCTAACTCATATTACTAGCTATATTATGCTTATATGATCGACAGAACGACAATTACTATACTTATTACACTCACTGTTATCAATCTAACTCATATTATTAACCACATTATGCAAATATGATCGATAGAACGACAATTACTATACTCATTACACTCACTATTATCAATCTAACTCATATTATTAACCATATTATGCAGATATGATCGATAGCACGACATTTACTATACATATTACTCTTATTGTTAACAATCTAACTCATATTATTAACCATATTATGCAGACATGATCGATAGAACTACAATTAGTATACTCCTTACTCTTATTATTATCAATCTAACTCATATTATTAGCCATATTATGCTCATATGATCGATAGAACGACAATTACTATATTCATTTCTCTTATTATTATCAATCTTACTCATATTATTAGCCATATTATGCTTATATGATCGATAGAAAGACAATTACTATACTTATTACACTCACTGTTATCAATCTAATTCATGTTATTAACCACATTATGCAAATATGATCGATAGAACGACAATTACTATACTCATTACTCTTATTATTATCAGCCTAACTCATATTATAAGCCATATTATGCTTATATGATCGATAGAACGACAATTACTATACTTATTACTCTCACTATTATCAATCTAACTCATATTATTAGCCATTTTCTGCATATGTGATCGATAAAACGACAATTACTATACTCATTATTCTTATTATTATCAATCTAACTCATATTATTAGCCATATTAAGCTTATGTGATCGATAAAACGACAATTACTATACTCATTACTCTTATTATTATCAATCTAACTCATATTATTAGCCATATTATGCAAATATGATCGATAGAACGACAATTACTATACTTATTACTCTCATTATTATCAATCTAACTCATATTATTAGCCATATTATGCTTATGTGATCGATAAAACGACAATTACTATACTCATTACTCTTATTATTATCAATCTAACTCATATTATTAGCCATATTATGCTAATATGATCGATAGAACGACAATTACTATACTTATTACACTCACTATTATCTATCTAACTCATATTATTAACCATATTATGCAGATATGATCGATAGAAAGACAATTACTATACTCATTACTCTTATTATTATCAATCTAACTCATATTATTAACCATATTATGCAGATATGATCGATAGAAAGACAATTACTATACTCATTTCTCTCATTATTATCAACCTAACTCATATTATTAGCCATATTATGATTATATGATCGACAGAACGACAATTACTATACTTATTACACTCACTATTATCAATCTAACTCATATTATTAACCATAGTATGCGGATATGATCGATAGCACGACATTTACTACACTTATTACTCTTATTATTATCGGTCTAACTCATATTACTAGCTATATTATGCTTATATGATCGACAGAACGACAATTACTATACTTATTACACTCACTGTTATCAATCTAACTCATATTATTAACCACATTATGCAAATATGATCGATAGAACGACAATTACTATACTCATTACACTCACTATTATCAATCTAACTCATATTATTAACCATATTATGCAGATATGATCGATAGCACGACATTTACTATACATATTACTCTTATTGTTAACAATCTAACTCATATTATTAACCATATTATGCAGACATGATCGATAGAACTACAATTAGTATACTCCTTACTCTTATTATTATCAATCTAACTCATATTATTAGCCATATTATGCTCATATGATCGATAGAACGACAATTACTATATTCATTTCTCTTATTATTATCAATCTTACTCATATTATTAGCCATATTATGCTTATATGATCGATAGAAAGACAATTACTATACTTATTACACTCACTGTTATCAATCTAATTCATGTTATTAACCACATTATGCAAATATGATCGATAGAACGACAATTACTATACTCATTACTCTTATTATTATCAGCCTAACTCATATTATAAGCCATATTATGCTTATATGATCGATAGAACGACAATTACTATACTTATTACTCTCACTATTATCAATCTAACTCATATTATTAGCCATTTTCTGCATATGTGATCGATAAAACGACAATTACTATACTCATTATTCTTATTATTATCAATCTAACTCATATTATTAGCCATATTATGCTTATATGATCGATAGAACGACAATTACTATACTTATTACTCTCATTACTATCAATCTAACTCATATTATTAGCCATATTAAGCTTATGTGATCGATAAAACGACAATTACTATACTCATTACTCTTATTATTATCAATCTAACTCATATTATTAGCCGTATTATGCTTATATGATCGGTAGAACGATAATTACTATACCTATTACTCTTATTATTATCAATCTAACTCATATCATTAACCATATTATGCAGATATGATCGATAGCACGACATTTACTGTACTTATTACTCTTATTGTTATCAATCTAACTCATATTATTAACCATATTATGCAGATATGATCGATAGAACTACAACTAGTATACTCCTTTCTCTTATTATTATCAATCTAACTCATATTATTAGCCATATTATGCTTATATGATCGATAGAACGACAATTACTATATTCATTTCTCTTTTTATTATCAATCTAACTCATATTATTAGCCATATTATGCAGATATGATCGATAGAACTACAACTAGTATACTCCTTTCTCTTATTATTATCAATCTAACTCATATTATTAGCCATATTATGCTTATATGATCGATAGAACGACAATTTCTAGACTCATTACTCTTATTTTTATCAATCTAACTCATATTGTTAGCCATATTATGCTTATATGATCGATAGGACGACAATTACTATACCTATTCCTCTTATTATTATCAATCTAACTCATATCATTAGCCATATTATGCTTATATCATCGATCGAACGACAATGACTATACTCACTTCTCGTATTATTATCAATCTAACTCATATTATTAACCATATTATACTAATATGATCGATAGAACGACAATTACTATACCTATTACACTCACTATTATCAATCTAACTCATATTATTAACCATATTAAGCAAATACGATCGATAGAACGACAATTACTATACTCATTACTCTTATTATTATCAGCCTAACTCATATTATTAGCCATATTATGCTTATGTGATCGATAGCACGACATTTACTATACATATTACTCTTATTGTTAACAATCTAACTCATATTATTAACCATATTATGCAGACATGATCGATAGAACTACAATTAGTATACTCCTTACTCTTATTATTATCAATCTAACTCATATTATTAGCCATATTATGCTCATATGATCGATAGAACGACAATTACTATATTCATTTCTCTTATTATTATCAATCTTACTCATATTATTAGCCATATTATGCTTATATGATCGATAGAAAGACAATTACTATACTTATTACACTCACTGTTATCAATCTAATTCATGTTATTAACCACATTATGCAAATATGATCGATAGAACGACAATTACTATACTCATTACTCTTATTATTATCAGCCTAACTCATATTATAAGCCATATTATGCTTATATGATCGATAGAACGACAATTACTATACTTATTACTCTCACTATTATCAATCTAACTCATATTATTAGCCATTTTCTGCATATGTGATCGATAAAACGACAATTACTATACTCATTATTCTTATTATTATCAATCTAACTCATATTATTAGCCATATTATGCTTATATGATCGATAGAACGACAATTACTATACTTATTACTCTCATTACTATCAATCTAACTCATATTATTAGCCATATTAAGCTTATGTGATCGATAAAACGACAATTACTATACTCATTACTCTTATTATTATCAATCTAACTCATATTATTAGCCGTATTATGCTTATATGATCGGTAGAACGATAATTACTATACCTATTACTCTTATTATTATCAATCTAACTCATATCATTAACCATATTATGCAGATATGATCGATAGCACGACATTTACTGTACTTATTACTCTTATTGTTATCAATCTAACTCATATTATTAACCATATTATGCAGATATGATCGATAGAACTACAACTAGTATACTCCTTTCTCTTATTATTATCAATCTAACTCATATTATTAGCCATATTATGCTTATATGATCGATAGAACGACAATTACTATATTCATTTCTCTTTTTATTATCAATCTAACTCATATTATTAGCCATATTATGCAGATATGATCGATAGAACTACAACTAGTATACTCCTTTCTCTTATTATTATCAATCTAACTCATATTATTAGCCATATTATGCTTATATGATCGATAGAACGACAATTTCTAGACTCATTACTCTTATTTTTATCAATCTAACTCATATTGTTAGCCATATTATGCTTATATGATCGATAGGACGACAATTACTATACCTATTCCTCTTATTATTATCAATCTAACTCATATCATTAGCCATATTATGCTTATATCATCGATCGAACGACAATGACTATACTCACTTCTCGTATTATTATCAATCTAACTCATATTATTAACCATATTATACTAATATGATCGATAGAACGACAATTACTATACCTATTACACTCACTATTATCAATCTAACTCATATTATTAACCATATTAAGCAAATACGATCGATAGAACGACAATTACTATACTCATTACTCTTATTATTATCAGCCTAACTCATATTATTAGCCATATTATGCTTATGTGATCGATAGAACGACAATTACTATACTTATTACTCTTATTATTTTGAATCTAACTCATATTATTAACCATATTATGCAGATATGATCGATAGCACGACATTTACTATACTTATTACTCTTATTGTTATCAATCTAACTCATATTATTAACCATATTATGCAGATATGATCGATAGAACTACAATTAGTATACTCATTACTCTTATTAATATCAATCTATCTCATATTATTAGCCATATTATGCTTATATAATCGATAGAACGACAATTACTATACTCATTACTCTCATTATTATCAATCTAACTCATATTATTAGCCATATTATGCTTATGTGATCGATAAAACGACAATTACTATACTCATTACTCTTATTAATATCAATCTAACTCATATTATTAGCCATATTATGCTTATATAATCGATAGAACGACAATTACTATACTCATTACTCTTATTATTATCAGCCTAACTCATATTATTAGCCATATTATGCTTATGTGATCGATAGAACGACAATTACTATACTTATTACTCTTATTATTTTGAATCTAACTCATATTATTAACCATATTATGCAGATATGATCGATAGCACGACATTTACTATACTTATTACTCTTATTGTTATCAATCTAACTCATATTATTAACCATATTATGCAGATATGATCGATAGAACTACAATTAGTATACTCATTACTCTTATTAATATCAATCTATCTCATATTATTAGCCATATTATGCTTATATAATCGATAGAACGACAATTACTATACTCATTACTCTCATTATTATCAATCTAACTCATATTATTAGCCATATTATGCTTATGTGATCGATAAAACGACAATTACTATACTCATTACTCTTATTAATATCAATCTAACTCATATTATTAGCCATATTATGCTTATATAATCGATAGAACGACAATTACTATACTCATTACTCTTATTATTATCAATCTAACTCATATTGTTAGCCATATTATGCTTATATGATCGATAGGACGAAAATTACTATACTTATTACTCTTATTATTATCAATCTAACTCATATTATAAGCCATATTATGCTTATATGATCGGTAGAACGATAATTATTATACTCATTACTCTTATTATTATCAGCCTAACTCATATTATTAGCCATATTATGCTTATATGAACGATAGAACGACAATTACTATACTCATTACTCTTATTATTATCAATCTAACTCATATTATTAACCATATTATGCAGATATGATCGATAGAAAGACAATTACTATACTCATTTCTCTCATTATTATCAACCTAACTCATATTATTAGCCATATTATGATTATATGATCGACAGAACGACAATTACTATACTTATTACACTCACTGTTATCAATCTAACTCATATTATTGAACATATTATGCAAATATGACCGATAGAACGACAATTACTATACTCATTACTCTTATTATTATCAATCTAACTCATATTATTAACCATATTATGCAGATATGATCGATAGAAAGACAATTACTATACTCATTTCTCTCATTATTATCAACCTAACTCATATTATTAGCCATATTATGATTATATGATCGACAGAACGACAATTACTATACTTATTACACTCACTATTATCAATCTAACTCATATTATTAACCATAGTATGCGGATATGATCGATAGCACGACATTTACTACACTTATTACTCTTATTATTATCGATCTAACTCATATTACTAGCTATATTATGCTTATATGATCGACAGAACGACAATTACTATACTTATTACACTCACTGTTATCAATCTAACTCATATTATTAACCACATTATGCAAATATGATCGATAGAACGACAATTACTATACTCATTACACTCACTATTATCAATCTAACTCATATTATTAACCATATTATGCAGATATGATCGATAGCACGACATTTACTATACATATTACTCTTATTGTTAACAATCTAACTCATATTATTAACCATATTATGCAGACATGATCGATAGAACTACAATTAGTATACTCCTTACTCTTATTATTATCAATCTAACTCATATTATTAGCCATATCAAGCTTATGTGATCGATAAAACGACAATTACTATACTTATTACTGTCATTATTATCAATCTAACTCATATTATTAGCCATATTATGCTTATGTGATCGATAAAACGACAATTACTATACTCATTACTCTTATTATTATCAATCTAACTCATATTATTAGCCATATTATGCTTATATGATCGATAGAACGACAATTACTAGACTCATTACTCTTATTTTTATCAATCTACCTCATATTATTAGCCATATTATGCTTATGTGATCGATAAAACGACAATTACTATACTCATTACTCTTATTATTATCAATCTAACTCATATTATTAGCCATATTATGCTTATATGATCGATAGAACGACAATTACTAGACTCATTACTCTTATTTTTATCAATCTACCTCATATTGTTAGCCATATTATGCTTATATGATCGATAGGACGACAATTACTATACTTATTACTCTTATTATTATCAATCTAACTCATATTATTAGCCATATTATGCTTATATGATCGATAGAACGACAATTACTATATTCATTTCTCTTTTTATTATCAATCTAACTCATATTATTAGCCATATTATGCTTATATGATCGATAGAACAACAATTACTATACTTATTACACTCACTGTTATCAATCTAACTCATATTATTAACCATATTATGCAGATATGATCGATAGAACTACAATTAGTATACTCCTTACTCTTATTATTATCAATCTAACTCATATTATTAGCCATATTATGCTTGTATGATCGATAGAACGACAATTACTATATTCATTTCTCTTATTATTATCAATCTAATTCATATTATTAGCCATATTATGCTTATATGATCGAAAGAACGACAATTACTATACTTATTACGCTCATTACTATCAGCCTAACTCATATTATTAGCCATATTATGCTAATATGATCGATAGAACGACAATTACTATACTTATTACTCTCACTATTATCCATCTAACTCATATTATTAGCCATATTATGCTTATATGATCGATAGAACGACAATTACTATATTCATTTCTCTTATTATTATCAATCTAACTCATATTATTAGCCATATTATGCTTATATGATCGATAGGAAGACAATTACTATACTTATTACACTCACTGTTATCAATCTAACTCATATTATTAACCACATTATGCAAATATGATCGATAGAAGGACAGTTACTATACTTATTACACTCACTATTATTAATCTAACTCATATTATTAACCATATTATGCAGATATGATCGATAGAACTCCAATTAGTATACTCATTACTCTTATTATTATCAATCTAACTCATATCATTAGCCATATTATGCTTATATGATCGATCGAACGACAATGACTATACTCACTTCTCTTATTATTATCAATCTTACTCATATTATTAGCCATATTATGCTTATATCATCGATCGAACGACAATGACTATACTCACTTCTCGTATTATTATCAATCTAACTCATATTATTAACCATATTATACTAATATGATCGATAGAACGACAATTACTATACCTATTACACTCACTATTATCAATCTAACTCATATTATTAACCATATTAAGCAAATACGATCGATAGAACGACAATTACTATACTCATTACTCTTATTATTATCAGCCTAACTCATATTATTAGCCATATTATGCTTATGTGATCGATAGAACGACAATTACTATACTTATTACTCTTATTATTTTGAATCTAACTCATATTATTAACCATATTATGCAGATATGATCGATAGCACGACATTTACTATACTTATTACTCTTATTGTTATCAATCTAACTCATATTATTAACCATATTATGCAGATATGATCGATAGAACTACAATTAGTATACTCATTACTCTTATTAATATCAATCTAACTCATATTATTAGCCATATTATGCTTATATAATCGATAGAACGACAATTACTATACTCATTACTCTTATTATTATCAATCTAACACATATTGTTAGCCATATTATGCTTATATGATCGATAGGACGAAAATTACTATACTTATTACTCTTATTATTATCAATCTAACTCATATTATAAGCCATATTATGCTTATATGATCGGTAGAACGATAATTATTATACTCATTACTCTTATTATTATCAGCCTAACTCATATTATTAGCCATATTATGCTTATATGAACGATAGAACGACAATTACTATACTCATTACTCTTATTATTATCAATCTAACTCATATTATTAACCATATTATGCAGATATGATCGATAGAACGACAATTACTATACTTATTACTCTCATTATTATCAACCTAACTCATATTATTAGCCATATTATGCTTATATGATCGACAGAACGACAATTACTATACTTATTACACTCACTGTTATCAATCTAACTCATATTATTAACCATATTATGCAAATACGATCGATAGAACGACAATTACTATACTCATTACTCTTATTATTATCAGCCCAACTCATATTATTAGCCATATTATGCTTATATGAACGATGGAACGACAATAACTATACTCATTACTCTTTTTATTATCAATCTAACTCATATTATTAGCCATATTATGCTAATATGATCGATAGAACGACAATTACTATACTCATTACTCTTATTGTTATCAATCTAACTCATATTATTAACCATATTATGCAGATATGATCGATAGAACTACAATTAGTATACTCATTACTCTTATTATTATCAATCTAACTCATATTATTAGCCGTATTATGCTTATATGATCGGTAGAACGATAATTACTATACCTATTCCTCTTATTATTATCAATCTAACTCATATCATTAGCCATATTATGCTTATATGATCGATCGAACGACAATGGCTATACTCACTTCTCTTATTGTTATCAATCTAACTCATATTATTAGCCATATTATGCTTATATGATCGATAGAAAGACAATTACTATACTTATTACACTCACTGTTATCAATCTAACTCATATTATTAAACATATTATGCAAATATGACCGATAGAACGACAATTACTATACTCATTACTCTTATTATTATCAGCATAACTCATATTATTAGCCATATTATGCTTATATGAACGATAGAACGACAATTACTACACTCATTACTCTTATTATTATCAATCTAGCTCATATTATTAACCATATTATGCTAATATGATCCATAGAAAGACAATTACTGTACTTATTACACTCACTATTATCAATCTAACTCATATTATTAACCATATTATGCTAATATGATCGATAGAACGACAATTACTATACTTATTACACTCACTATTATCAATCTAACTCATATTATTATCCATATTATGCAGATATGATCGATAGCACGACATTTGCTGTACTTATTGCTCTTATTGTTATCAATCTAACTCATATTATTAACCATATTATGCAATTATGATCGATAGAACTACAATTAGTATACTCATTACTCTTATTATTATCAATCTAACTCATATTATTAGCCGTATTGTGCTTATATGATCGGTAGAACGATAATTACTATACCTATTCCTCTTATTATTATCAATCTAACTCATATCATTAGCCATATTATGCTTATATGATCGATCGAACGACAATGACTATACTCACTTCTCTTATTGTTATCGATCTAACTCATATTATTAGCCATATTATGCTTATATGATCGATAGAAAGGCAATTACTATACTTATTACACTCACTGTTATCAATCTAACTCATATTATTAACCACATTATGCAAATATGATCGATAGAACGACAATTACTATACCCATTACTCTTATTATTATCAGCCTAACTCATATTATAAGCCATATTATGCTAATATGATCGATAGAACGACAATTACTATACTTATTACACTCACTATTATCTATCTAACTCATATTATTAACCATATTATGCAGATATGATCGATAGAAAGACAATTACTATACTCATTTCTCTCATTATTATCAACCTAACTCATATTATTAGCCATATTATGCTTATATGATCGACAGAACGACAATTACTATACTTATTACACTCACTGTTATCAATCTAACTCATATTATTAAACATATTATGCAAATATGACCGATAGAACGACAATTACTATACCCATTACTCTTATTATTATCAGCATAACTCATATTATTAGCCATATTATGCTTATATGAACGATAGAACGACAATTACTACACTCATTACTCTTATTATTATCAATCTAGCTCATATTATTAACCATATTATACTAATATGATCGATAGAACGACAATCACTATACTTATTACTCTCATTACTATCAATCTAACTCATATTATTAGCCATATTAAGCTTATGTGATTGATAAAACGACAATTACTATACTTATTACTCTCACTATTATCCATCTAACTCATATTATTAGCCATATTATGCTTATATGATCGATAGAACGACAATTACTATATTCATTTCTCTTATTATTATCAATCTAACTCATATTATTAGCCATATTATGCTTATATGATCGATAGGAAGACAATTACTATACTTATTACACTCACTGTTATCAATCTAACTCATATTATTAACCACATTATGCAAATATGATCGATAGAACGACAGTTACTATACTTATTACACTCACTATTATTAATCTAACTCATATTATTAACCATATTATGCAGATATGATCGATAGAACTCCAATTAGTATACTCATTACTCTTATTATTATCAATCTAACTCATATCATTAGCCATATTATGCTTATATGATCGATCGAACGACAATGACTATACTCACTTCTCTTATTATTATCAATCTTACTCATATTATTAGCCATATTATGCTTATATCATCGATCGAACGACAATGACTATACTCACTTCTCGTATTATTATCAATCTAACTCATATTATTAACCATATTATACTAATATGATCGATAGAACGACAATTACTATACCTATTACACTCACTATTATCAATCTAACTCATATTATTAACCATATTAAGCAAATACGATCGATAGAACGACAATTACTATACTCATTACTCTTATTATTATCAGCCTAACTCATATTATTAGCCATATTATGCTTATGTGATCGATAGAACGACAATTACTATACTTATTACTCTTATTATTTTGAATCTAACTCATATTATTAACCATATTATGCAGATATGATCGATAGCACGACATTTACTATACTTATTACTCTTATTGTTATCAATCTAACTCATATTATTAACCATATTATGCAGATATGATCGATAGAACTACAATTAGTATACTCATTACTCTTATTAATATCAATCTAACTCATATTATTAGCCATATTATGCTTATATAATCGATAGAACGACAATTACTATACTCATTACTCTTATTATTATCAATCTAACACATATTGTTAGCCATATTATGCTTATATGATCGATAGGACGAAAATTACTATACTTATTACTCTTATTATTATCAATCTAACTCATATTATAAGCCATATTATGCTTATATGATCGGTAGAACGATAATTATTATACACATTACTCTTATTATTATCAATCTAACTCATATCATTAACCATATTATACTAATATGATCGATAGAACGACAATTACTATACTTATTACTCTCATTACTATCAATCTAACTCATATTATTAGCCATATTAAGCTTATGTGATCGATAAAACGACAATTACTATACTCATTACTCTTATTATTATCAATCTAACTCATATTATTAGCCGTATTATGCTTATATGATCGGTAGAACGATAATTACTATACCTATTACTCTTATTATTATCAATCTAACTCATATCATTAACCATATTATGCAGATATGATCGATAGCACGACATTTACTGTACTTATTACTCTTATTGTTATCAATCTAACTCATATTATTAACCATATTATGCAGATATGATCGATAGAACTACAACTAGTATACTCCTTTCTCTTATTATTATCAATCTAACTCATATTATTAGCCATATTATGCTTATATGATCGATAGAACGACAATTACTATATTCATTTCTCTTTTTATTATCAATCTAACTCATATTATTAGCCATATTATGCAGATATGATCGATAGAACTACAACTAGTATACTCCTTTCTCTTATTATTATCAATCTAACTCATATTATTAGCCATATTATGCTTATATGATCGATAGAACGACAATTTCTAGACTCATTACTCTTATTTTTATCAATCTAACTCATATTGTTAGCCATATTATGCTTATATGATCGATAGGACGACAATTACTATACCTATTCCTCTTATTATTATCAATCTAACTCATATCATTAGCCATATTATGCTTATATCATCGATCGAACGACAATGACTATACTCACTTCTCGTATTATTATCAATCTAACTCATATTATTAACCATATTATACTAATATGATCGATAGAACGACAATTACTATACCTATTACACTCACTATTATCAATCTAACTCATATTATTAACCATATTAAGCAAATACGATCGATAGAACGACAATTACTATACTCATTACTCTTATTATTATCAGCCTAACTCATATTATTAGCCATATTATGCTTATGTGATCGATAGAACGACAATTACTATACTTATTACTCTTATTATTTTGAATCTAACTCATATTATTAACCATATTATGCAGATATGATCGATAGCACGACATTTACTATACTTATTACTCTTATTGTTATCAATCTAACTCATATTATTAACCATATTATGCAGATATGATCGATAGAACTACAATTAGTATACTCATTACTCTTATTAATATCAATCTATCTCATATTATTAGCCATATTATGCTTATATAATCGATAGAACGACAATTACTATACTCATTACTCTCATTATTATCAATCTAACTCATATTATTAGCCATATTATGCTTATGTGATCGATAAAACGACAATTACTATACTCATTACTCTTATTAATATCAATCTAACTCATATTATTAGCCATATTATGCTTATATAATCGATAGAACGACAATTACTATACTCATTACTCTTATTATTATCAATCTAACTCATATTGTTAGCCATATTATGCTTATATGATCGATAGGACGAAAATTACTATACTTATTACTCTTATTATTATCAATCTAACTCATATTATAAGCCATATTATGCTTATATGATCGGTAGAACGATAATTATTATACTCATTACTCTTATTATTATCAGCCTAACTCATATTATTAGCCATATTATGCTTATATGAACGATAGAACGACAATTACTATACTCATTACTCTTATTATTATCAATCTAACTCATATTATTAACCATATTATGCAGATATGATCGATAGAAAGACAATTACTATACTCATTTCTCTCATTATTATCAACCTAACTCATATTATTAGCCATATTATGATTATATGATCGACAGAACGACAATTACTATACTTATTACACTCACTGTTATCAATCTAACTCATATTATTGAACATATTATGCAAATATGACCGATAGAACGACAATTACTATACTCATTACTCTTATTATTATCAATCTAACTCATATTATTAACCATATTATGCAGATATGATCGATAGAAAGACAATTACTATACTCATTTCTCTCATTATTATCAACCTAACTCATATTATTAGCCATATTATGATTATATGATCGACAGAACGACAATTACTATACTTATTACACTCACTATTATCAATCTAACTCATATTATTAACCATAGTATGCGGATATGATCGATAGCACGACATTTACTACACTTATTACTCTTATTATTATCGATCTAACTCATATTACTAGCTATATTATGCTTATATGATCGACAGAACGACAATTACTATACTTATTACACTCACTGTTATCAATCTAACTCATATTATTAACCACATTATGCAAATATGATCGATAGAACGACAATTACTATACTCATTACACTCACTATTATCAATCTAACTCATATTATTAACCATATTATGCAGATATGATCGATAGCACGACATTTACTATACATATTACTCTTATTGTTAACAATCTAACTCATATTATTAACCATATTATGCAGACATGATCGATAGAACTACAATTAGTATACTCCTTACTCTTATTATTATCAATCTAACTCATATTATTAGCCATATCAAGCTTATGTGATCGATAAAACGACAATTACTATACTTATTACTGTCATTATTATCAATCTAACTCATATTATTAGCCATATTATGCTTATGTGATCGATAAAACGACAATTACTATACTCATTACTCTTATTATTATCAATCTAACTCATATTATTAGCCATATTATGCTTATATGATCGATAGAACGACAATTACTAGACTCATTACTCTTATTTTTATCAATCTACCTCATATTATTAGCCATATTATGCTTATGTGATCGATAAAACGACAATTACTATACTCATTACTCTTATTATTATCAATCTAACTCATATTATTAGCCATATTATGCTTATATGATCGATAGAACGACAATTACTAGACTCATTACTCTTATTTTTATCAATCTACCTCATATTGTTAGCCATATTATGCTTATATGATCGATAGGACGACAATTACTATACTTATTACTCTTATTATTATCAATCTAACTCATATTATTAGCCATATTATGCTTATATGATCGATAGAACGACAATTACTATATTCATTTCTCTTTTTATTATCAATCTAACTCATATTATTAGCCATATTATGCTTATATGATCGATAGAACAACAATTACTATACTTATTACACTCACTGTTATCAATCTAACTCATATTATTAACCATATTATGCAGATATGATCGATAGAACTACAATTAGTATACTCCTTACTCTTATTATTATCAATCTAACTCATATTATTAGCCATATTATGCTTGTATGATCGATAGAACGACAATTACTATATTCATTTCTCTTATTATTATCAATCTAATTCATATTATTAGCCATATTATGCTTATATGATCGAAAGAACGACAATTACTATACTTATTACGCTCATTACTATCAGCCTAACTCATATTTTTAGCCATATTATGCTAATATGATCGATAGAACGACAATTACTATACTTATTACTCTCACTATTATCCATCTAACTCATATTATTAGCCATATTATGCTTATATGATCGATAGAACGACAATTACTATATTCATTTCTCTTATTATTATCAATCTAACTCATATTATTAGCCATATTATGCTTATATGATCGATAGGAAGACAATTACTATACTTATTACACTCACTGTTATCAATCTAACTCATATTATTAACCACATTATGCAAATATGATCGATAGAACGACAGTTACTATACTTATTACACTCACTATTATTAATCTAACTCATATTATTAACCATATTATGCAGATATGATCGATAGAACTCCAATTAGTATACTCATTACTCTTATTATTATCAATCTAACTCATATCATTAGCCATATTATGCTTATATGATCGATCGAACGACAATGACTATACTCACTTCTCTTATTATTATCAATCTTACTCATATTATTAGCCATATTATGCTTATATCATCGATCGAACGACAATGACTATACTCACTTCTCGTATTATTATCAATCTAACTCATATTATTAACCATATTATACTAATATGATCGATAGAACGACAATTACTATACCTATTACACTCACTATTATCAATCTAACTCATATTATTAACCATATTAAGCAAATACGATCGATAGAACGACAATTACTATACTCATTACTCTTATTATTATCAGCCTAACTCATATTATTAGCCATATTATGCTTATGTGATCGATAGAACGACAATTACTATACTTATTACTCTTATTATTTTGAATCTAACTCATATTATTAACCATATTATGCAGATATGATCGATAGCACGACATTTACTATACTTATTACTCTTATTGTTATCAATCTAACTCATATTATTAACCATATTATGCAGATATGATCGATAGAACTACAATTAGTATACTCATTACTCTTATTAATATCAATCTAACTCATATTATTAGCCATATTATGCTTATATAATCGATAGAACGACAATTACTATACTCATTACTCTTATTATTATCAATCTAACACATATTGTTAGCCATATTATGCTTATATGATCGATAGGACGAAAATTACTATACTTATTACTCTTATTATTATCAATCTAACTCATATTATAAGCCATATTATGCTTATATGATCGGTAGAACGATAATTATTATACTCATTACTCTTATTATTATCAGCCTAACTCATATTATTAGCCATATTATGCTTATATGAACGATAGAACGACAATTACTATACTCATTACTCTTATTATTATCAATCTAACTCATATTATTAACCATATTATGCAGATATGATCGATAGAACGACAATTACTATACTTATTACTCTCATTATTATCAACCTAACTCATATTATTAGCCATATTATGCTTATATGATCGACAGAACGACAATTACTATACTTATTACACTCACTGTTATCAATCTAACTCATATTATTAACCATATTATGCAAATACGATCGATAGAACGACAATTACTATACTCATTACTCTTATTATTATCAGCCCAACTCATATTATTAGCCATATTATGCTTATATGAACGATAGAACGACAATAACTATACTCATTACTCTTTTTATTATCAATCTAACTCATATTATTAGCCATATTATGCTAATATGATCGATAGAACGACAATTACTATACTCATTACTCTTATTGTTATCAATCTAACTCATATTATTAACCATATTATGCAGATATGATCGATAGAACTACAATTAGTATACTCATTACTCTTATTATTATCAATCTAACTCATATTATTAGCCGTATTATGCTTATATGATCGGTAGAACGATAATTACTATACCTATTCCTCTTATTATTATCAATCTAACTCATATCATTAGCCATATTATGCTTATATGATCGATCGAACGACAATGGCTATACTCACTTCTCTTATTGTTATCAATCTAACTCATATTATTAGCCATATTATGCTTATATGATCGATAGAAAGACAATTACTATACTTATTACACTCACTGTTATCAATCTAACTCATATTATTAAACATATTATGCAAATATGACCGATAGAACGACAATTACTATACTCATTACTCTTATTATTATCAGCATAACTCATATTATTAGCCATATTATGCTTATATGAACGATAGAACGACAATTACTACACTCATTACTCTTATTATTATCAATCTAGCTCATATTATTAACCATATTATGCTAATATGATCCATAGAACGACAATTACTGTACTTATTACACTCACTATTATCAATCTAACTCATATTATTAACCATATTATGCTAATATGATCGATAGAACGACAATTACTATACTTATTACACTCACTATTATCAATCTAACTCATATTATTATCCATATTATGCAGATATGATCGATAGCACGACATTTGCTGTACTTATTGCTCTTATTGTTATCAATCTAACTCATATTATTAACCATATTATGCAATTATGATCGATAGAACTACAATTAGTATACTCATTACTCTTATTATTATCAATCTAACTCATATTATTAGCCGTATTGTGCTTATATGATCGGTAGAACGATAATTACTATACCTATTCCTCTTATTATTATCAATCTAACTCATATCATTAGCCATATTATGCTTATATGATCGATCGAACGACAATGACTATACTCACTTCTCTTATTGTTATCGATCTAACTCATATTATTAGCCATATTATGCTTATATGATCGATAGAAAGGCAATTACTATACTTATTACACTCACTGTTATCAATCTAACTCATATTATTAACCACATTATGCAAATATGATCGATAGAACGACAATTACTATACCCATTACTCTTATTATTATCAGCCTAACTCATATTATAAGCCATATTATGCTAATATGATCGATAGAACGACAATTACTATACTTATTACACTCACTATTATCTATCTAACTCATATTATTAACCATATTATGCAGATATGATCGATAGAAAGACAATTACTATACTCATTTCTCTCATTATTATCAACCTAACTCATATTATTAGCCATATTATGCTTATATGATCGACAGAACGACAATTACTATACTTATTACACTCACTGTTATCAATCTAACTCATATTATTAAACATATTATGCAAATATGACCGATAGAACGACAATTACTATACCCATTACTCTTATTATTATCAGCATAACTCATATTATTAGCCATATTATGCTTATATGAACGATAGAACGACAATTACTACACTCATTACTCTTATTATTATCAATCTAGCTCATATTATTAACCATATTATACTAATATGATCGATAGAACGACAATCACTATACTTATTACTCTCATTACTATCAATCTAACTCATATTATTAGCCATATTAAGCTTATGTGATTGATAAAACGACAATTACTATACTTATTACTCTCACTATTATCCATCTAACTCATATTATTAGCCATATTATGCTTATATGATCGATAGAACGACAATTACTATATTCATTTCTCTTATTATTATCAATCTAACTCATATTATTAGCCATATTATGCTTATATGATCGATAGGAAGACAATTACTATACTTATTACACTCACTGTTATCAATCTAACTCATATTATTAACCACATTATGCAAATATGATCGATAGAACGACAGTTACTATACTTATTACACTCACTATTATTAATCTAACTCATATTATTAACCATATTATGCAGATATGATCGATAGAACTCCAATTAGTATACTCATTACTCTTATTATTATCAATCTAACTCATATCATTAGCCATATTATGCTTATATGATCGATCGAACGACAATGACTATACTCACTTCTCTTATTATTATCAATCTTACTCATATTATTAGCCATATTATGCTTATATCATCGATCGAACGACAATGACTATACTCACTTCTCGTATTATTATCAATCTAACTCATATTATTAACCATATTATACTAATATGATCGATAGAACGACAATTACTATACCTATTACACTCACTATTATCAATCTAACTCATATTATTAACCATATTAAGCAAATACGATCGATAGAACGACAATTACTATACTCATTACTCTTATTATTATCAGCCTAACTCATATTATTAGCCATATTATGCTTATGTGATCGATAGAACGACAATTACTATACTTATTACTCTTATTATTTTGAATCTAACTCATATTATTAACCATATTATGCAGATATTATCGATAGCACGACATTTACTATACTTATTACTCTTATTGTTATCAATCTAACTCATATTATTAACCATATTATGCAGATATGATCGATAGAACTACAATTAGTATACTCATTACTCTTATTAATATCAATCTAACTCATATTATTAGCCATGTTATGCTTATATAATCGATAGAACGACAATTACTATACTCATTACTCTTATTATTATCAATCTAACACATATTGTTAGCCATATTATGCTTATATGATCGATAGGACGAAAATTACTATACTTATTACTCTTATTATTATCAATCTAACTCATATTATAAGCCATATTATGCTTATATGATCGGTAGAACGATAATTATTATACTCATTACTCTTATTATTATCAGCCTAACTCATATTATTAGCCATATTATGCTTATATGAACGATAGAACGACAATTACTATACTCATTACTCTTATTATTATCAATCTAACTCATATTATTAACCATATTATGCAGATATGATCGATAGAACGACAATTACTATACTTATTACTCTCATTATTATCAACCTAACTCATATTATTAGCCATATTATGCTTATATGATCGACAGAACGACAATTACTATACTTATTACACTCACTGTTATCAATCTAACTCATATTATTAACCATATTATGCAAATACGATCGATAGAACGACAATTACTATACTCATTACTCTTATTATTATCAGCCCAACTCATATTATTAGCCATATTATGCTTATATGAACGATAGAACGACAATAACTATACTCATTACTCTTTTTATTATCAATCTAACTCATATTATTAGCCATATTATGCTAATATGATCGATAGAACGACAATTACTATACTCATTACTCTTATTGTTATCAATCTAACTCATATTATTAACCATATTATGCAGATATGATCGATAGAACTACAATTAGTATACTCATTACTCTTATTATTATCAATCTAACTCATATTATTAGCCGTATTATGCTTATATGATCGGTAGAACGATAATTACTATACCTATTCCTCTTATTATTATCAATCTAACTCATATCATTAGCCATATTATGCTTATATGATCGATCGAACGACAATGGCTATACTCACTTCTCTTATTGTTATCCATCTAACTCATATTATTAGCCATATTATGCTTATATGATCGATAGAAAGACAATTACTATACTTATTACACTCACTGTTATCAATCTAACTCATATTATTAAACATATTATGCAAATATGACCGATAGAACGACAATTACTATACTCATTACTCTTATTATTATCAGCATAACTCATATTATTAGCCATATTATGCTTATATGAACGATAGAACGACAATTACTACACTCATTACTCTTATTATTATCAATCTAGCTCATATTATTAACCATATTATGCTAATATGATCCATAGAACGACAATTACTGTACTTATTACACTCACTATTATCAATCTAACTCATATTATTAACCATATTATGCTAATATGATCGATAGAACGACAATTACTATACTTATTACACTCACTATTATCAATCTAACTCATATTATTATCCATATTATGCAGATATGATCGATAGCACGACATTTGCTGTACTTATTGCTCTTATTGTTATCAATCTAACTCATATTATTAACCATATTATGCAATTATGATCGATAGAACTACAATTAGTATACTCATTACTCTTATTATTATCAATCTAACTCATATTATTAGCCGTATTGTGCTTATATGATCGGTAGAACGATAATTACTATACCTATTCCTCTTATTATTATCAATCTAACTCATATCATTAGCCATATTATGCTTATATGATCGATCGAACGACAATGACTATACTCACTTCTCTTATTGTTATCGATCTAACTCATATTATTAGCCATATTATGCTTATATGATCGATAGAAAGGCAATTACTATACTTATTACACTCACTGTTATCAATCTAACTCATATTATTAACCACATTATGCAAATATGATCGATAGAACGACAATTACTATACCCATTACTCTTATTATTATCAGCCTAACTCATATTATAAGCCATATTATGCTAATATGATCGATAGAACGACAATTACTATACTTATTACACTCACTATTATCTATCTAACTCATATTATTAACCATATTATGCAGATATGATCGATAGAAAGACAATTACTATACTCATTTCTCTCATTATTATCAACCTAACTCATATTATTAGCCATATTATGCTTATATGATCGACAGAACGACAATTACTATACTTATTACACTCACTGTTATCAATCTAACTCATATTATTAAACATATTATGCAAATATGACCGATAGAACGACAATTACTATACCCATTACTCTTATTATTATCAGCATAACTCATATTATTAGCCATATTATGCTTATATGAACGATAGAACGACAATTACTACACTCATTACTCTTATTATTATCAATCTAGCTCATATTATTAACCATATTATACTAATATGATCGATAGAACGACAATCACTATACTTATTACTCTCATTACTATCAATCTAACTCATATTATTAGCCATATTAAGCTTATGTGATTGATAAAACGACAATTACTATACTTATTACTCTCACTATTATCCATCTAACTCATATTATTAGCCATATTATGCTTATATGATCGATAGAACGACAATTACTATATTCATTTCTCTTATTATTATCAATCTAACTCATATTATTAGCCATATTATGCTTATATGATCGATAGGAAGACAATTACTATACTTATTACACTCACTGTTATCAATCTAACTCATATTATTAACCACATTATGCAAATATGATCGATAGAACGACAGTTACTATACTTATTACACTCACTATTATTAATCTAACTCATATTATTAACCATATTATGCAGATATGATCGATAGAACTCCAATTAGTATACTCATTACTCTTATTATTATCAATCTAACTCATATCATTAGCCATATTATGCTTATATGATCGATCGAACGACAATGACTATACTCACTTCTCTTATTATTATCAATCTTACTCATATTATTAGCCATATTATGCTTATATCATCGATCGAACGACAATGACTATACTCACTTCTCGTATTATTATCAATCTAACTCATATTATTAACCATATTATACTAATATGATCGATAGAACGACAATTACTATACCTATTACACTCACTATTATCAATCTAACTCATATTATTAACCATATTAAGCAAATACGATCGATAGAACGACAATTACTATACTCATTACTCTTATTATTATCAGCCTAACTCATATTATTAGCCATATTATGCTTATGTGATCGATAGAACGACAATTACTATACTTATTACTCTTATTATTTTGAATCTAACTCATATTATTAACCATATTATGCAGATATGATCGATAGCACGACATTTACTATACTTATTACTCTTATTGTTATCAATCTAACTCATATTATTAACCATATTATGCAGATATGATCGATAGAACTACAATTAGTATACTCATTACTCTTATTAATATCAATCTAACTCATATTATTAGCCATATTATGCTTATATAATCGATAGAACGACAATTACTATACTCATTACTCTTATTATTATCAATCTAACACATATTGTTAGCCATATTATGCTTATATGATCGATAGGACGAAAATTACTATACTTATTACTCTTATTATTATCAATCTAACTCATATTATAAGCCATATTATGCTTATATGATCGGTAGAACGATAATTATTATACTCATTACTCTTATTATTATCAGCCTAACTCATATTATTAGCCATATTATGCTTATATGAACGATAGAACGACAATTACTATACTCATTACTCTTATTATTATCAATCTAACTCATATTATTAACCATATTATGCAGATATGATCGATAGAACGACAATTACTATACTTATTACTCTCATTATTATCAACCTAACTCATATTATTAGCCATATTATGCTTATATGATCGACAGAACGACAATTACTATACTTATTACACTCACTGTTATCAATCTAACTCATATTATTAACCATATTATGCAAATACGATCGATAGAACGACAATTACTATACTCATTACTCTTATTATTATCAGCCCAACTCATATTATTAGCCATATTATGCTTATATGAACGATAGAACGACAATAACTATACTCATTACTCTTTTTATTATCAATCTAACTCATATTATTAGCCATATTATGCTAATATGATCGATAGAACGACAATTACTATACTCATTACTCTTATTGTTATCAATCTAACTCATATTATTAACCATATTATGCAGATATGATCGATAGAACTACAATTAGTATACTCATTACTCTTATTATTATCAATCTAACTCATATTATTAGCCGTATTATGCTTATATGATCGGTAGAACGATAATTACTATACCTATTCCTCTTATTATTATCAATCTAACTCATATCATTAGCCATATTATGCTTATATGATCGATCGAACGACAATGGCTATACTCACTTCTCTTATTGTTATCAATCTAACTCATATTATTAGCCATATTATGCTTATATGATCGATAGAAAGACAATTACTATACTTATTACACTCACTGTTATCAATCTAACTCATATTATTAAACATATTATGCAAATATGACCGATAGAACGACAATTACTATACTCATTACTCTTATTATTATCAGCATAACTCATATTATTAGCCATATTATGCTTATATGAACGATAGAACGACAATTACTACACTCATTACTCTTATTATTATCAATCTAGCTCATATTATTAACCATATTATGCTAATATGATCCATAGAACGACAATTACTGTACTTATTACACTCACTATTATCAATCTAACTCATATTATTAACCATATTATGCTAATATGATCGATAGAACGACAATTACTATACTTATTACACTCACTATTATCAATCTAACTCATATTATTATCCATATTATGCAGATATGATCGATAGCACGACATTTGCTGTACTTATTGCTCTTATTGTTATCAATCTAACTCATATTATTAACCATATTATGCAATTATGATCGATAGAACTACAATTAGTATACTCATTACTCTTATTATTATCAATCTAACTCATATTATTAGCCGTATTGTGCTTATATGATCGGTAGAACGATAATTACTATACCTATTCCTCTTATTATTATCAATCTAACTCATATCATTAGCCATATTATGCTTATATGATCGATCGAACGACAATGACTATACTCACTTCTCTTATTGTTATCGATCTAACTCATATTATTAGCCATATTATGCTTATATGATCGATAGAAAGGCAATTACTATACTTATTACACTCACTGTTATCAATCTAACTCATATTATTAACCACATTATGCAAATATGATCGATAGAACGACAATTACTATACCCATTACTCTTATTATTATCAGCCTAACTCATATTATAAGCCATATTATGCTAATATGATCGATAGAACGACAATTACTATACTTATTACACTCACTATTATCTATCTAACTCATATTATTAACCATATTATGCAGATATGATCGATAGAAAGACAATTACTATACTCATTTCTCTCATTATTATCAACCTAACTCATATTATTAGCCATATTATGCTTATATGATCGACAGAACGACAATTACTATACTTATTACACTCACTGTTATCAATCTAACTCATATTATTAAACATATTATGCAAATATGACCGATAGAACGACAATTACTATACCCATTACTCTTATTATTATCAGCATAACTCATATTATTAGCCATATTATGCTTATATGAACGATAGAACGACAATTACTACACTCATTACTCTTATTATTATCAATCTAGCTCATATTATTAACCATATTATACTAATATGATCGATAGAACGACAATCACTATACTTATTACTCTCATTACTATCAATCTAACTCATATTATTAGCCATATTAAGCTTATGTGATTGATAAAACGACAATTACTATACTCATTACTCTTATTATTATCAATCTAACTCATATCATTAACCATATTATGCAGATATGATCGATAGCACGACATTTACTGTACTTATTACTCTTATTGTTATCAATCTAACTCATATTATTAACCATATTATGCAGATATGATCGATAGAACTACAACTAGTATACTACAATTAGTATACTCCTTACTCTTATTATTATCAATCTAACTCATATTATTAGCCATATTATGCTTGTATGATCGATAGAACGACAATTACTATATTCATTTCTCTTATTATTATCAATCTAATTCATATTATTAGCCATATTATGCTTATATGATCGATAGAAAGACAATTACTATACTTATTACACTCACTGTTATCAATCTAATTCATGTTATTAACCACATTATGCAAATATGATCGATAGAACGACAATTACTATACTCATTACTCTTATTATTATCAGCCTAACTCATATTATAAGCCATATTATGCTTATATGATCGATAGAACGACAATTACTATACTTATTACTCTCACTATTATCAATCTAACTCATATTATTAGCCATTTTCTGCATATGTGATCGATAAAGCGACAATTACTATACTCATTATTCTTATTATTATCAATCTAACTCATATTATTAGCCATATTATGCTTATATGATCGATAGAACGACAATTACTATACTTATTACTCTCATTACTATCAATCTAACTCATATTATTAGCCATATTAAGCTTATGTGATTGATAAAACGACAATTACTATACTCATTACTCTTATTATTATCAATCTAACTCATATCATTAACCATATTATGCAGATATGATCGATAGCACGACATTTACTGTACTTATTACTCTTATTGTTATCAATCTAACTCATATTATTAACCATATTATGCAGATATGATCGATAGAACTACAACTAGTATACTACAATTAGTATACTCCTTACTCTTATTATTATCAATCTAACTCATATTATTAGCCATATTATGCTTGTATGATCGATAGAACGACAATTACTATATTCATTTCTCTTATTATTATCAATCTAATTCATATTATTAGCCATATTATGCTTATATGATCGAAAGAACGACAATTACTATACTTATTACGCTCATTACTATCAGCCTAACTCATATTATTAGCCATATTATGCTAATATGATCGATAGAACGACAATTACTATACTTATTACTCTCACTATTATCCATCTAACTCATATTATTAGCCATATTATGCTTATATGATCGATAGAACGACAATTACTATATTCATTTCTCTTATTATTATCAATCTAACTCATATTATTAGCCATATTATGCTTATATGATCGATAGGAAGACAATTACTATACTTATTACACTCACTGTTATCAATCGAACTCATATTATTAACCACATTATGCAAATATGATCGATAGAACGACAGTTACTATACTTATTACACTCACTATTATTAATCTAACTCATATTATTAACCATATTGTGCAGATATGATCGATAGAAAGACAATTACTATACTCATTTCTCTTATTATTATCAATCTAACTCATATTATTAGTCATATTATGCTTATATGATCGATAGAACGACAATTACTATAGTTATTACTCTCATTATTATCAATCTAACTCATATTATTAGCCATATTATGCTTATGTGATCGATAAAACGACAATTACTATACTCATTACTCTTATTATTATCAATCTAGCTCATATTATTAGCCATATTATGCTAATATGATCGATAGAACGACAATTACTATACTTATTACACTCAGCATTATCAATCTAACTCATATTATTATCCATATTATGCAGATATGATCGATAGCATGACATTTACTGTACTTATTGCTCTTATTGTTATCAATCTAACTCATATTATTAACCATATTATGCAGATATGATCGATAGAACTACAATTAGTATACTCATTACTCTTATTATTATCAATCTAACTCATATCATTAGCCATATTATGCTTATATGATCGATCGAACGACAATGACTATACTCACTTCTCTTATTATTATCAATCTTACTCATATTATTAGCCATATTATGCTTATATGATCGATCGAACGACAATGACTATACTCACTTCTCGTATTATTATCAATCTAACTCATATTATTAACCATATTATACTAATATGATCGATAGAACGACAATTACTATACCTATTACACTCACTATTATCAATCTAACTCATATTATTAACCATATTATGCAAATACGATCGATAGAACGACAATTACTATACTCATTACTCTTATTATTATCAGCCTAACTCATATTATTAGCCATATTATGCTTATATGAACGATAGAACGACAATTACTATACTCATTACTCTTATTATTATCAATCTAACTCATATTATTAACCATATTATGCAGATATGATCGATAGAAAGACAATTACTATACTCATTTCTCTCATTATTATCAACCTAACTCATATTATTAGCCATATTATGCTTATATGATCGACAGAACGACAATTACTATACTTATTACCCTCACTGTTATCAATCTAACTCATATTATTGAACATATTATGCAAATATGACCGATAGAACGACAATTACTATACTCATTACTCTTATTATTATCAGTCTAGCTCATATTATTAACCATATTATGCTAATATGATCGATAGAACGACAATTACTGTACTTATTACACTCACTATTATCAATCTAACTCATATTATTAACCATATTATGCTAATATGATCGATAGAACGACAATTACTATACTTATTACACTCACTATTATCAATCTAACTCATATTATTATCCATATTATGCAGATATGATCGATAGCACGACATTTGCTGTACTTATTGCTCTTATTGTTATCAATCTAACTCATATTATTAACCATATTATGCAGATATGATCGATAGAACTACAATTAGTATACTCATTACTCTTATTATTATCAATCTAACTCATATTATTAGCCGTATTGTGCTTATATGATCGGTAGAACGATAATTACTATACCTATTCCTCTTATTATTATCAATCTAACTCATATCATTAGCCATATTATGCTTATATGATCGATCGAACGACAATGACTATACTCACTTCTCTTATTGTTATCGATCTAACTCATATTATTAGCCATATTATGCTTATATGATCGATAGAAAGACAATTACTATACTTATTACACTCACTGTTATCAATCTAACTCATATTATTAACCACATTATGCAAATATGATCGATAGAACGACAATTACTATACCCATTACTCTTATTATTATCAGCCTAACTCATATTATAAGCCATATTATGCTAATATGATCGATAGAACGACAATTACTATACTTATTACACTCACTATTATCTATCTAACTCATATTATTAACCATATTATGCAGATATGATCGATAGAAAGACAATTACTATACTCATTTCTCTCATTATTATCAACCTAACTCATATTATTAGCCATATTATGCTTATATGATCGACAGAACGACAATTACTATACTTATTACACTCACTGTTATCAATCTAACTCATATTATTAAACATATTATGCAAATATGACCGATAGAACGACAATTACTATACCCATTACTCTTATTATTATCAGCATAACTCATATTATTAGCCATATTATGCTTATATGAACGATAGAACGACAATTACTACACTCATTACTCTTATTATTATCAATCTAGCTCATATTATTAACCATATTATACTAATATGATCGATAGAACGACAATTACTATACCTATTACACTCACTATTATCAATCTAACTCATATTATTAACCATAGTATGCGGATATGATCGATAGCACGACATTTACTACACTTATTACTCTTATTATTATCGATCTAACTCATATTACTAGCTATATTATGCTTATATGATCGACAGAACGACAATTACTATACTTATTACACTCACTGTTATCAATCTAACTCATATTATTAACCACATTATGCAAATATGATCGATAGAACGACAATTACTATACTCATTACACTCACTATTATCAATCTAACTCATATTATTAACCATATTATGCAGATATGATCGATAGCACGACATTTACTATACATATTACTCTTATTGTTAACAATCTAACTCATATTATTAACCATATTATGCAATTATGATCGATAGAACTACAATTAGTATACTCCTTACTCTTATTATTATCAATCTAACTCATATTATTAGCCATATTATGCTCATATGATCGATAGAACGACAATTACTATATTCATTTCTCTTATTATTATCAATCTTACTCATATTATTAGCCATATTATGCTTATATGATCGATAGAAAGACAATTACTATACTTATTACACTCACTGTTATCAATCTAATTCATGTTATTAACCACATTATGCAAATATGATCGATAGAACGACAATTACTATACTCATTACTCTTATTATTATCAGCCTAACTCATATTATAAGCCATATTATGCTTATATGATCGATAGAACGACAATTACTATACTTATTACTCTCACTATTATCAATCTAACTCATATTATTAGCCATTTTCTGCATATGTGATCGATAAAGCGACAATTACTATACTCATTATTCTTATTATTATCAATCTAACTCATATTATTAGCCATATTATGCTTATATGATCGATAGAACGACAATTACTACACTTATTACTCTCATTACTATCAATCTAACTCATATTATTAGCCATATTAAGCTTATGTGATTGATAAAACGACAATTACTATACTCATTACTCTTATTATTATCAATCTAACTCATATCATTAACCATATTATGCAGATATGATCGATAGCACGACATTTACTGTACTTATTACTCTTATTGTTATCAATCTAACTCATATTATTAACCATATTATGCAGATATGATCGATAGAACTACAACTAGTATACTACAATTAGTATACTCCTTACTCTTATTATTATCAATCTAACTCATATTATTAGCCATATTATGCTTGTATGATCGATAGAACGACAATTACTATATTCATTTCTCTTATTATTATCAATCTAATTCATATTATTAGCCATATTATGCTTATATGATCGAAAGAACGACAATTACTATACTTATTACGCTCATTACTATCAGCCTAACTCATATTATTAGCCATATTATGCTAATATGATCGATAGAACGACAATTACTATACTTATTACTCTCACTATTATCCATCTAACTCATATTATTAGCCATATTATGCTTATATGATCGATAGAACGACAATTACTATATTCATTTCTCTTATTATTATCAATCTAACTCATATTATTAGCCATATTATGCTTATATGATCGATAGGAAGACAATTACTATACTTATTACACTCACTGTTATCAATCGAACTCATATTATTAACCACATTATGCAAATATGATCGATAGAACGACAGTTACTATACTTATTACACTCACTATTATTAATCTAACTCATATTATTAACCATATTATGCAGATATGATCGATAGAAAGACAATTACTATACTCATTTCTCTTATTATTATCAATCTAACTCATATTATTAGTCATATTATGCTTATATGATCGATAGAACGACAATTACTATAGTTATTACTCTCATTATTATCAATCTAACTCATATTATTAGCCATATTATGCTTATGTGATCGATAAAACGACAATTACTATACTCATTACTCTTATTATTATCAATCTAGCTCATATTATTAGCCATATTATGCTAATATGATCGATAGAACGACAATTACTATACTTATTACACTCAGCATTATCAATCTAACTCATATTATTATCCATATTATGCAGATATGATCGATAGCATGACATTTACTGTACTTATTGCTCTTATTGTTATCAATCTAACTCATATTATTAACCATATTATGCAGATATGATCGATAGAACTACAATTAGTATACTCATTACTCTTATTATTATCAATCTAACTCATATCATTAGCCATATTATGCTTATATGATCGATCGAACGACAATGACTATACTCACTTCTCTTATTATTATCAATCTTACTCATATTATTAGCCATATTATGCTTATATGATCGATCGAACGACAATGACTATACTCACTTCTCGTATTATTATCAATCTAACTCATATTATTAACCATATTATACTAATATGATCGATAGAACGACAATTACTATACCTATTACACTCACTATTATCAATCTAACTCATATTATTAACCATATTATGCAAATACGATCGATAGAACGACAATTACTATACTCATTACTCTTATTATTATCAGCCTAACTCATATTATTAGCCATATTATGCTTATATGAACGATAGAACGACAATTACTATACTCATTACTCTTATTATTATCAATCTAACTCATATTATTAACCATATTATGCAGATATGATCGATAGAAAGACAATTACTATACTCATTTCTCTCATTATTATCAACCTAACTCATATTATTAGCCATATTATGCTTATATGATCGACAGAACGACAATTACTATACTTATTACCCTCACTGTTATCAATCTAACTCATATTATTGAACATATTATGCAAATATGACCGATAGAACGACAATTACTATACTCATTACTCTTATTATTATCAGTCTAGCTCATATTATTAACCATATTATGCTAATATGATCGATAGAACGACAATTACTGTACTTATTACACTCACTATTATCAATCTAACTCATATTATTAACCATATTATGCTAATATGATCGATAGAACGACAATTACTATACTTATTACACTCACTATTATCAATCTAACTCATATTATTATCCATATTATGCAGATATGATCGATAGCACGACATTTGCTGTACTTATTGCTCTTATTGTTATCAATCTAACTCATATTATTAACCATATTATGCAGATATGATCGATAGAACTACAATTAGTATACTCATTACTCTTATTATTATCAATCTAACTCATATTATTAGCCGTATTGTGCTTATATGATCGGTAGAACGATAATTACTATACCTATTCCTCTTATTATTATCAATCTAACTCATATCATTAGCCATATTATGCTTATATGATCGATCGAACGACAATGACTATACTCACTTCTCTTATTGTTATCGATCTAACTCATATTATTAGCCATATTATGCTTATATGATCGATAGAAAGACAATTACTATACTTATTACACTCACTGTTATCAATCTAACTCATATTATTAACCACATTATGCAAATATGATCGATAGAACGACAATTACTATACCCATTACTCTTATTATTATCAGCCTAACTCATATTATAAGCCATATTATGCTAATATGATCGATAGAACGACAATTACTATACTTATTACACTCACTATTATCTATCTAACTCATATTATTAACCATATTATGCAGATATGATCGATAGAAAGACAATTACTATACTCATTTCTCTCATTATTATCAACCTAACTCATATTATTAGCCATATTATGCTTATATGATCGACAGAACGACAATTACTATACTTATTACACTCACTGTTATCAATCTAACTCATATTATTAAACATATTATGCAAATATGACCGATAGAACGACAATTACTATACCCATTACTCTTATTATTATCAGCATAACTCATATTATTAGCCATATTATGCTTATATGAACGATAGAACGACAATTACTACACTCATTACTCTTATTATTATCAATCTAGCTCATATTATTAACCATATTATACTAATATGATCGATAGAACGACAATTACTATACCTATTACACTCACTATTATCAATCTAACTCATATTATTAACCATAGTATGCGGATATGATCGATAGCACGACATTTACTACACTTATTACTCTTATTATTATCGATCTAACTCATATTACTAGCTATATTATGCTTATATGATCGACAGAACGACAATTACTATACTTATTACACTCACTGTTATCAATCTAACTCATATTATTAACCACATTATGCAAATATGATCGATAGAACGACAATTACTATACTCATTACACTCACTATTATCAATCTAACTCATATTATTAACCATATTATGCAGATATGATCGATAGCACGACATTTACTATACATATTACTCTTATTGTTAACAATCTAACTCATATTATTAACCATATTATGCAATTATGATCGATAGAACTACAATTAGTATACTCCTTACTCTTATTATTATCAATCTAACTCATATTATTAGCCATATTATGCTCATATGATCGATAGAACGACAATTACTATATTCATTTCTCTTATTATTATCAATCTTACTCATATTATTAGCCATATTATGCTTATATGATCGATAGAAAGACAATTACTATACTTATTACACTCACTGTTATCAATCTAATTCATGTTATTAACCACATTATGCAAATATGATCGATAGAACGACAATTACTATACTCATTACTCTTATTATTATCAGCCTAACTCATATTATAAGCCATATTATGCTTATATGATCGATAGAACGACAATTACTATACTTATTACTCTCACTATTATCAATCTAACTCATATTATTAGCCATTTTCTGCATATGTGATCGATAAAGCGACAATTACTATACTCATTATTCTTATTATTATCAATCTAACTCATATTATTAGCCATATTATGCTTATATGATCGATAGAACGACAATTACTATACTTATTACTCTCATTACTATCAATCTAACTCATATTATTAGCCATATTAAGCTTATGTGATTGATAAAACGACAATTACTATACTCATTACTCTTATTATTATCAATCTAACTCATATCATTAACCATATTATGCAGATATGATCGATAGCACGACATTTACTGTACTTATTACTCTTATTGTTATCAATCTAACTCATATTATTAACCATATTATGCAGATATGATCGATAGAACTACAACTAGTATACTACAATTAGTATACTCCTTACTCTTATTATTATCAATCTAACTCATATTATTAGCCATATTATGCTTGGATGATCGATAGAACGACAATTACTATATTCATTTCTCTTATTATTATCAATCTAATTCATATTATTAGCCATATTATGCTTATATGATCGAAAGAACGACAATTACTATACTTATTACGCTCATTACTATCAGCCTAACTCATATTATTAGCCATATTATGCTAATATGATCGATAGAACGACAATTACTATACTTATTACTCTCACTATTATCCATCTAACTCATATTATTAGCCATATTATGCTTATATGATCGATAGAACGACAATTACTATATTCATTTCTCTTATTATTATCAATCTAACTCATATTATTAGCCATATTATGCTTATATGATCGATAGGAAGACAATTACTATACTTATTACACTCACTGTTATCAATCGAACTCATATTATTAACCACATTATGCAAATATGATCGATAGAACGACAGTTACTATACTTATTACACTCACTATTATTAATCTAACTCATATTATTAACCATATTATGCAGATATGATCGATAGAAAGACAATTACTATACTCATTTCTCTTATTATTATCAATCTAACTCATATTATTAGTCATATTATGCTTATATGATCGATAGAACGACAATTACTATAGTTATTACTCTCATTATTATCAATCTAACTCATATTATTAGCCATATTATGCTTATGTGATCGATAAAACGACAATTACTATACTCATTACTCTTATTATTATCAATCTAGCTCATATTATTAGCCATATTATGCTAATATGATCGATAGAACGACAATTACTATACTTATTACACTCAGCATTATCAATCTAACTCATATTATTATCCATATTATGCAGATATGATCGATAGCATGACATTTACTGTACTTATTGCTCTTATTGTTATCAATCTAACTCATATTATTAACCATATTATGCAGATATGATCGATAGAACTACAATTAGTATACTCATTACTCTTATTATTATCAATCTAACTCATATCATTAGCCATATTATGCTTATATGATCGATCGAACGACAATGACTATACTCACTTCTCTTATTATTATCAATCTTACTCATATTATTAGCCATATTATGCTTATATGATCGATCGAACGACAATGACTATACTCACTTCTCGTATTATTATCAATCTAACTCATATTATTAACCATATTATACTAATATGATCGATAGAACGACAATTACTATACCTATTACACTCACTATTATCAATCTAACTCATATTATTAACCATATTATGCAAATACGATCGATAGAACGACAATTACTATACTCATTACTCTTATTATTATCAGCCTAACTCATATTATTAGCCATATTATGCTTATATGAACGATAGAACGACAATTACTATACTCATTACTCTTATTATTATCAATCTAACTCATATTATTAACCATATTATGCAGATATGATCGATAGAAAGACAATTACTATACTCATTTCTCTCATTATTATCAACCTAACTCATATTATTAGCCATATTATGCTTATATGATCGACAGAACGACAATTACTATACTTATTACCCTCACTGTTATCAATCTAACTCATATTATTGAACATATTATGCAAATATGACCGATAGAACGACAATTACTATACTCATTACTCTTATTATTATCAGTCTAGCTCATATTATTAACCATATTATGCTAATATGATCGATAGAACGACAATTACTGTACTTATTACACTCACTATTATCAATCTAACTCATATTATTAACCATATTATGCTAATATGATCGATAGAACGACAATTACTATACTTATTACACTCACTATTATCAATCTAACTCATATTATTATCCATATTATGCAGATATGATCGATAGCACGACATTTGCTGTACTTATTGCTCTTATTGTTATCAATCTAACTCATATTATTAACCATATTATGCAGATATGATCGATAGAACTACAATTAGTATACTCATTACTCTTATTATTATCAATCTAACTCATATTATTAGCCGTATTGTGCTTATATGATCGGTAGAACGATAATTACTATACCTATTCCTCTTATTATTATCAATCTAACTCATATCATTAGCCATATTATGCTTATATGATCGATCGAACGACAATGACTATACTCACTTCTCTTATTGTTATCGATCTAACTCATATTATTAGCCATATTATGCTTATATGATCGATAGAAAGACAATTACTATACTTATTACACTCACTGTTATCAATCTAACTCATATTATTAACCACATTATGCAAATATGATCGATAGAACGACAATTACTATACCCATTACTCTTATTATTATCAGCCTAACTCATATTATAAGCCATATTATGCTAATATGATCGATAGAACGACAATTACTATACTTATTACACTCACTATTATCTATCTAACTCATATTATTAACCATATTATGCAAATATGACCGATAGAATGACAATTACTATACCCATTACTCTTATTATTATCAGCATAACTCATATTATTAGCCATATTATGCTTATATGAACGATAGAACGACAATTACTACACTCATTACTCTTATTATTATCAATCTAGCTCATATTATTAACCATATTATACTAATATGATCGATAGAACGACAATTACTATACCTATTACACTCACTATTATCAATCTAACTAATATTATTAACCATAGTATGCGGATATGATCGATAGCACGACATTTACTACACTTATTACTCTTATTATTATCGATCTAACTCATATTACTAGCTATATTATGCTTATATGATCGACAGAACGACAATTACTATACTTATTACACTCACTGTTATCAATCTAACTCATATTATTAACCACATTATGCAAATATGATCGATAGAACGACAATTACTATACTCATTACACTCACTATTATCAATCTAACTCATATTATTAACCATATTATGCAGATATGATCGATAGCACGACATTTACTATACATATTACTCTTATTGTTAACAATCTAACTCATATTATTAACCATATTATGCAGACATGATCGATAGAACTACAATTAGTATACTCCTTACTCTTATTATTATCAATCTAACTCATATTATTAGCCATATTATGCTCATATGATCGATAGAACGACAATTACTATATTCATTTCTCTTATTATTATCAATCTTACTCATATTATTAGCCATATTATGCTTATATGATCGATAGAAAGACAATTACTATACTTATTACACTCACTGTTATCAATCTAATTCATGTTATTAACCACATTATGCAAATATGATCGATAGAACGACAATTACTATACTCATTACTCTTATTATTATCAGCCTAACTCATATTATAATCCATATTATGCTTATATGATCGATAGAACGACAATTACTATACTTATTACTCTCACTATTATCAATCTAACTCATATTATTAGCCATTTTCTGCATATGTGATCGATAAAACGACAATTACTATACTCATTATTCTTATTATTATCAATCTAACTCATATTATTAGCCATATTATGCTTATATGATCGATAGAACGACAATTACTATACTTATTACTCTCATTACTATCAATCTAACTCATATTATTAGCCATATTAAGCTTATGTGATCGATAAAACGACAATTACTATACTCATTACTCTTATTATTATCAATCTAACTCATATCATTAACCATATTATGCAGATATGATCGATAGCACGACATTTACTGTACTTATTACTCTTATTGTTATCAATCTAACTCATATTATTAACCATATTATGCAGATATGATCGATAGAACTACAACTAGTATACTCCTTTCTCTTATTATTATCAATCTAACTCATATTATTAGCCATATTATGCTTATATGATCGATAGAACGACAATTACTATATTCATTTCTCTTTTTATTATCAATCTAACTCATATTATTAGCCATATTATGCAGATATGATCGATAGAACTACAACTAGTATACTCCTTTCTCTTACTATTATCAATCTAACTCATATTATTAGCCATATTATGCTTATATGATCGATAGAACGACAATTACTATATTCATTTCTCTTTTTATTATCAATCTAACTCATATTATTAGCCATATTATGCTTATATGATCGATAGAACGACAATTACTATACTTATTACACTCACTGTTATCAATCTAACTCATATTATTAACCATATTATGCAGATATGATCGGTAGAACTACAATTAGTATACTCCTTACTCTTATTATTATCAATCTAACTCATATTATTAGCCATATTATGCTTGTATGATCGATAGAACGACAATTACTATATTCATTTCTCTTATTATTATCAATCTAATTCATATTATTAGCCATATTATGCTTATATGATCGATAGAACTACAATTAGTATACTCCTTACTCTTATTATTATCAATCTAACTCATATTATTAGCCATATTATGCTTGTATGATCGATAGAACGACAATTACTATACTTATTACACTCACTGTTATCAATCGAACTCATATTATTAACCACATTATGCAAATATGATCGATAGAACGACAGTTACTATACTTATTACACTCACTATTATTAATCTAACTCATATTATTAACCATATTATGCAGATATGATCGATAGAAAGACAATTACTATACTCATTTCTCTTATTATTATCAATCTAACTCATATTATTAGTCATATTATGCTTATATGATCGATAGAACGACAATTACTATAGTTATTACACTCACCATTATCAATCTAACTCATATTATTATCCATATTATGCAGATATGATCGATAGCATGACATTTACTGTACTTATTGCTCTTATTGTTATCAATCTAACTCATATTATTAACCATATTATGCAGATATGATCGATAGAACTGCAATTAGTATACTCATTACTCTTATTATTATCAATCTAACTCATATCATTAGCCATATTATGCTTATATGATCGATCGAACGACAATGACTATACTCACTTCTCTTATTATTATCAATCTTACTCATATTATTAGCCATATTATGCTTATATGATCGATCGAACGACAATGACTATACTCACTTCTCGTATTATTATCAATCTAACTCATATTATTAACCATATTATACTAATATGATCGATAGAACGACAATTACTATACCTATTACACTCACTATTATCAATCTAACTCATATTATTAACCATATTATGCAAATACGATCGATAGAACGACAATTACTATACCTATTACACTCACTATTATCAATCTAACTCATATTATTAACCATAGTATGCGGATATGATCGATAGCACGACATTTACTACACTTATTACTCTTATTATTATCGATCTAACTCATATTACTAGCTATATTATGCTTATATGATCGACAGAACGACAATTACTATACTTATTACACTCACTGTTATCAATCTAACTCATATTATTAACCACATTATGCAAATATGATCGATAGAACGACAATTACTATACTCATTACACTCACTATTATCAATCTAACTCATATTATTAACCATATTATGCAGATATGATCGATAGCACGACACTTACTATACATATTACTCTTATTGTTAACAATCTAACTCATATTATTAACCATATCATGCAGACATGATCGATAGAACTACAATTAGTATACTCCTTACTCTTATTATTATCAATCTAACTCATATTATTAGCCATATTATGCTCATATGATCGATAGAACGACAATTACTATATTCATTTCTCTTATTATTATCAATCTTACTCATATTATTAGCCATATTATGCTTATATGATCGATAGAAAGACAATTACTATACTTATTACACTCACTGTTATCAATCTAATTCATGTTATTAACCACATTATGCAAATATGATCGATAGAACGACAATTACTATACTCATTACTCTTATTATTATCAGCCTAACTCATATTATAAGCCATATTATGCTTATATGATCGATAGAACGACAATTACTATACTTATTACTCTCACTATTATCAATCTAACTCATATTATTAGCCATTTTCTGCATATGTGATCGATAAAACGACAATTACTATACTCATTATTCTTATTATTATCAATCTAACTCATATTATTAGCCATATTATGCTTATATGATCGATAGAACGACAATTACTATACTTATTACTCTCATTACTATCAATCTAACTCATATTATTAGCCATATTAAGCTTATGTGATCGATAAAACGACAATTACTATACTCATTACTCTTATTATTATCAATCTAACTCATATCATTAACCATATTATGCAGATATGATCGATAGCACGACATTTACTGTACTTATTACTCTTATTGTTATCAATCTAACTCATATTATTAACCATATTATGCAGATATGATCGATAGAACTACAACTAGTATACTCCTTTCTCTTATTATTATCAATCTAACTCATATTATTAGCCATATTATGCTTATATGATCGATAGAACGACAATTACTATATTCATTTCTCTTTTTATTATCAATCTAACTCATATTATTAGCCATATTATGCTTATATGATCGATAGAACGACAATTACTATACTTATTACACTCACTGTTATCAATCTAACTCATATTATTAACCATATTATGCAGATATGATCGATAGAACTACAATTAGTATACTCCTTACTCTTATTATTATCAATCTAACTCATATTATTAGCCATATTATGCTTGTATGATCGATAGAACGACAATTACTATATTCATTTCTCTTATTATTATCAATCTAATTCATATTATTAGCCATATTATGCTTATATGATCGAAAGAACGACAATTACTATACTTATTACGCTCATTACTATCAGCCTAACTCATATTATTAGCCATATTATGCTAATATGATCGATAGAACGACAATTACTATACTTATTACTCTCACTATTATCCATCTAACTCATATTATTAGCCATATTATGCTTATATGATCGATAGAACGACAATTACTATATTCATTTCTCTTATTATTATCAATCTAACTCATATTATTAGCCATATTATGCTTATATGATCGATAGGAAGACAATTACTATACTTATTACACTCACTGTTATCAATCGAACTCATATTATTAACCACATTATGCAAATATGATCGATAGAACGACAGTTACTATACTTATTACACTCACTATTATTAATCTAACTCATATTATTAACCATATTATGCAGATATGATCGATAGAAAGACAATTACTATACTCATTTCTCTTATTATTATCAATCTAACTCATATTATTAGTCATATTATGCTTATATGATCGATAGAACGACAATTACTATAGTTATTACTCTCATTATTATCAATCTAACTCATATTATTAGCCATATTATGCTTATGTGATCGATAAAACGACAATTACTATACTCATTACGCTTATTATTATCAATCTAGCTCATATTATTAGCCATATTATGCTAATATGATCGATAGAACGACAATTACTATACTCATTACACTCACCATTATCAATCTAACTCATATTATTATCCATATTATGCAGATATGATCGATAGCATGACATTTACTGTACTTATTGCTCTTATTGTTATCAATCTAACTCATATTATTAACCATATTATGCAGATATGATCGATAGAACTACAATTAGTATACTCATTACTCTTATTAATATCAATCTAACTCATATTATTAGCCATATTATGCTTATATAATCGATAGAACAACAATTACTATACTCATTACTCTTATTATTATCAATCTAACTCATATTATTAACCATATTATGCAAATACGATCGATAGAACGACAATTACTATACTCATTACTCTTATTATTATCAGCCTAACTCATATTATTAGCCATATTATGCTTATGTGATCGATAGAACGACAATTACTATACTTATTACTCTTATTATTTTGAATCTAACTCATATTATTAACCATATTATGCAGATATGATCGATAGCACAACATTTACTATACTTATTACTCTTATTGTTATCAATCTAACTCATATTATTAACCATATTATGCAGATATGATCGATAGAACTACAATTAGTATACTCATTACTCTTATTAATATCAATCTAACTCATATTATTAGCCATATTATGCTTATATAATCGATAGAACAACAATTACTATACTCATTACTCTTATTATTATCAATCTAACTCATATTGTTAGCCATATTATGCTTATATGATCGATAGGACGAAAATTACTATACTTATTACTCTTATTATTATCAATCTAACTCACATTATAAGCCGTATTATGCTTATATGATCGGTAGAACGATAATTATTATACTCATTACTCTTATTATTATCAGCCTAACTCATATTATTAGCCATATTATGCTTATATGAACGACAGAACGACAATTACTATACTCATTACTCTTATTATTATCAATCTAACTCATATTATTAACCATATTATGCAGATATGATCGATAGAAAGACAATTACTATACTCATTTCTCTCATTATTATCAACCTAACCCATATTATTAGCCATATTATGCTTATATGATCGACAGAACGACAATTACTATACTTATTATACTCACTGTTATCAATCTAACTCATATTATTGAACATATTATGCAAATATGACCGATAGAACGACAATTACTATACTCATTACTCTTATTATTATCAGTCTAGCTCATATTATTAACCATATTATGCTAATATGATCGATAGAACGACAATTACTGTACTTATTACACTCACTATTATCAATCTAACTCATATTATTAACCATATTATGCTAATATGATCGATAGAACGACAATTACTATACTTATTACACTCACTATTATCAATCTAACTCATATCATTAGCCATATTATGCTTATATGATCGATCGAACGACAATGACTATACTCACTTCTCTTATTGTTATCGATCTAACTCATATTATTAGCCATATTATGCTTATATGATCGATAGAAAGACAATTACTATACCTATTACACTCACTGTTATCAATCTAACTCATATTATTAACCATATTATGCAGATATGATCGATAGAAAGACAATTACTATACTCATTTCTCTCATTATTATCAACCTAACTCATATTATTAGCCATATTATGCTTATATGATCGACAGAACGACAATTACTATACTTATTACACTCACTGTTATCAATCTAACTCATATTATTAAGCATATTATGCAAATATGACCGATAGAACGACAATTACTATACCCATTACTCTTATTATTATCAGCATAACTCATATTATTAGCCATATTATGCTTATATGAACGATAGAACGACAATTACTACACTCATTACTCTTATTATTATCAATCTAGCTCATATTATTAACCATATTATACTAATATGATCGATAGAACGACAATTACTATACCTATTACACTCACTATTATCAATCTAACTCATATTATTAACCATAGTATGCGGATATGATCGATAGCACGACATTTACTACACTTATTACTCTTATTATTATCGATCTAACTCATATTACTAGCTATATTATGCTTATATGATCGACAGAACGACAATTACTATACTTATTACACTCACTGTTATCAATCTAACTCATATTATTAACCACATTATGCAAATATGATCGATAGAACGACAATTACTATACTCATTACACTCACTATTATCAATCTAACTCATATTATTAACCATATTATGCAGATATGATCGATAGCACGACATTTACTATACATATTACTCTTATTGTTAACAATCTAACTCATATTATTAACCATATTATGCAGACATGATCGATAGAACTACAATTAGTATACTCCTTACTCTTATTATTATCAATCTAACTCATATTATTAGCCATATTATGCTCATATGATCGATAGAACGACAATTACTATATTCATTTCTCTTATTATTATCAATCTTACTCATATTATTAGCCATATTATGCTTATATGATCGATAGAAAGACAATTACTATACTTATTACACTCACTGTTATCAATCTAATTCATGTTATTAACCACATTATGCAAATATGATCGATAGAACGACAATTACTATACTCATTACTCTTATTGTTATCAGCCTAACTCATATTATAAGCCATATTATGCTTATATGATCGATAGAACGACAATTACTATACTTATTACTCTCACTATTATCAATCTAACTCATATTATTAGCCATTTTCTGCATATGTGATCGATAAAACGACAATTACTATACTCATTATTCCTATTATTATCAATCTAACTCATATTATTAGCCATATTATGCTTATATGATCGATAGAACGACAATTACTATACTTATTACTCTCATTACTATCAATCTAACTCATATTATTAGCCATATTAAACTTATGTGATCGATAAAACGACAATTACTATACTCATTACTCTTATTATTATCAATCTAACTCATATTATTAGCCGTATTATGCTTATATGATCGGTAGAACGATAATTACTATACCTATTACTCTTATTATTATCAATATAACTCATATCATTAACCATATTATGCAGATATGATCGATAGCACGACATTTACTGTACTTATTTCTCTTTTTATTATCAATCTAACTCATATTGTTAGCCATATTATGCTTATATGATCGATAGAACGACAATTACTAGACTCATTACTCTTATTTTTATCAATCTACCTTATATTGTTAGCCATATTATGCTTATATGATCGATAGGACGACAATTACTATACTTATTACTCTTATTATTATCAATCTAACTCATATTATTAGCCATATTATGCTTATATGATCGATAGAACGACAATTACTATATTCATTTCTCTTTTTATTATCAATCTAACTCATATTATTAGCCATATTATGCTTATATGATCGATAGAACGACAATTACTATACTTATTACACTCACTGTTATCAATCTAACTCATATTATTAACCATATTATGCAGATATGATCGATAGAACTACAATTAGTATACTCCTTACTCTTATTATTATCAATCTAACTCATATTATTAGCCATATTATGCTTGTATGATCGATAGAACGACAATTACTCTATTCATTTCTCTTATTATTATCAATCTAATTCATATTATTAGCCATATTATGCTTATATGATCGAAAGAACGACAATTACTATACTTATTACGCTCATTACTATCAGTCTAACTCATATTATTAGCCATATTATGCTAATATGATCGATAGAACGACAATTACTATACTTATTACTCTCACTATTATCCATCTTACTCATATTATTAGCCATATTATGCTTATATGATCGATAGAACGACAATTACTATATTCATTTCTCTTATTATTATCAATCTAACTCATATTATTAGCCATATTATGCTTATATGATCGATAGGAAGACAATTACTATACTTATTACACTCACTGTTATCAATCTAACTCATATTATTAACCACATTATGCAAATATGATCGATAGAACGACAGTTACTATACTTATTACACTCACTATTATTAATCTAACTCATATTATTAACCATATTATGCAGATATGATCGATAGAAAGACAATTACTATACTCATTTCTCTTATTATTATCAATCTAACTCATATTATTAGTCATATTATGCTTATATGATCGATAGAACGACAATTACTATAGTTATTACTCTCATTATTATCAATCTAACTCATATTATTAGCCATATTATGCTTATGTGATCGATAAAACGACAATTACTATACTCATTACTCTTATTATTATCAATCTAACTCATATTATTAGCCATATTATGCTTATATGATCGATAGAACGACAATTACTAGACTCATTACTCTTATTTTTATCAATCTAACTCATATTGTTAGCCATATTATGCTTATATGATCGATAGGACGACAATTACTATACTTATTACTCTTATTATTATCAATCTAACTCATATTATTAGCCGTATTATGCTTATATGATCGGTAGAACGATAATTACTATACCTATTCCTCTTATTATTATCAATCTAACTCATATTGTTAGCCATATTATGCTTATATGATCGATAGGACGAAAATTACTATACTTATTACTCTTATTATTATCAATCTAACTCATATTATAAGCCATATTATGCTTATATGATCGGTAGAACGATAATTATTATACTCATTACTCTTATTATTAGCAGCCTAACTCATATTATTAGCCATATTATGCTTATATGAACGATAGAACGACAATTACTATACTCATTACTCTTATTATTATCAATCTAACTCATATTATTAACCATATTATGCAGATATGATCGATAGAAAGACAATTACTATACTCATTTCTCTCATTATTATCAACCTAACTCATATTATTAGCCATATTATGCTTATATGATCGACAGAACGACAATTACTATACTCATTACTCTTATTATTATCAATCTAACTCATATTATTAGCCATATTATGCTTATATGATCGATAGAACGACAATTACTATACTCATTTCTCTTATTATTATCAATCTAACTCATATTATTAGTCATATTATGCTTATATGATCGATAGAACGACAATTACTATACTTATTACTCTCATTATTATCAATCTAACTCATATTATTAGCCATATTATGCTTATGTGATCGATAAAACGACAATTACTATACTCATTACTCTTATTATTATCAATCTAACTCATATTATTAGCCATATTATGCTTATATGATCGATAGAACGACAATTACTAGACTCATTACTCTTATTTTTATCAATCTACCTCATATTGTTAGCCATATTATGCTTATATGATCGATAGGACGACAATTACTATACTTATTACTCTTATTATTATCAATCTAACTCATATTATTAACCATATTATGCTAATATGATCGATAGAACGACAATTACTGTACTTATTACACTCACTATTATCAATCTAACTCATATTATTAACCATATTATGCTAATATGATCGATAGAACGACAATTACTATACTTATTACACTCACTATTATCAATCTAACTCATATTATTATCCATATTACGCAGATATGATCGATAGCACGACATTTACTGTACTTATTGCTCTTATTGTTATCAATCTAACTCATATTATTAACCATATTATGCAGATATGATCGATAGAACTACAATTAGTATACTCATTACTCTTATTATTATCAATCTAACTCATATCATTAGCCATATTATGCTTATATGATCGATCGAACGACAATGACTATACTCACTTCTCTTATTATTATCAATCTTACTCATATTATTAGCCATATTATGCTTATATGATCGATCGAACGACAATGACTATACTCACTTCTCTTATTGTTATCAATCTAACTCATATTATTAGCCATATTATGCTTATATGATCGATAGAAAGACAATTACTATACTTATGACACTCACTGTTATCAATCTAACTCATATTATTAACCACATTATGCAAATATGATCGATAGAACGACAATTACTATACTCATTACTCTTATTATTATCAGCCTAACTCATATTATAAGCCATATTATGCTAATATGATCGATAGAACGACAATTACTATACTTATTACACTCACTATTATCTATCTAACTCATATGATTAACCATATTATGCAGATATGATCGATAGAAAGACAATTACTATACTCATTTCTCTCATTATTATCGACCTAACTCATATTATTAGCCATATTATGCTTATATGATCGACAGAACGACAATTACTATACTTATTACACTCACTGTTATCAATCTAACTCATATTATTGAACATATTATGCAAATATGACCGATAGAACGACAATTACTATACTCATTACTCTTATTATTATCAGTCTAGCTCATACTATTAACCATATTATGCTAATATGATCGATAGAACGACAATTACTGTACTTATTACACTCACTATTATCAATCTAACTCATATTATTAACCATATTATGCTAAAATGATCGATAGAACGACAATTACTATACTTATTACACTCACTATTATCAATCTAACTCATATTATTATCCATATTATGCAGATATGATCGATAGCACGACATTTGCTGTACTTATTGTCTTATTGTTATCAATCTAACTTATATTATTAACCATATTATGCAGATATGATCGATAGAACTACAATTAGTATACTCACTACTCTTATTATTATCAATCTAACTCATATTATTAGCCGTATTATGCTTATATGATCGGTAGAACGATAATTACTATACCTATTCCTCTTATTATTATCAATCTAACTCATATCATTAGCCATATTATGCTTATATGATCGATCGAACGACAATGACTATACTCACTTCTCTTATTGTTATCAATCTAACTCATATTATTAGCCATATTATGCTTATATGATCGATAGAAAGACAATTACTATACTTATTACACTCACTGTTATCAATCTAACTCATATTATTAAACATATTATGCAAATATGACCGATAGAACGACAATTACTATACTCATTACTCTTATTATTATCAGCATAACTCATATTATTAGCCATATTATGCTTATATGAACGATAGAACGACAATTACTACACTCATTACTCTTATTATTATCAATCTAGCTCATATTATTAACCATATTATGCTAATATGATCGATAGAACGACAATTACTGTACTTATTACACTCACTATTATCAATCTAACTCATATTATTAACCATATTATGCTAATATGATCGATAGAACGACAATTACTATACTTATTACACTCACCATTATCAATCTAACTCATATTATTATCCATATTATGCAGATATGATCGATAGCACGACATTTACTGTACTTATTGCTCTTATTGTTATCAATCTAACTCATATTATTAACCATATTATGCAGATATGATCGATAGAACTCCAATTAGTATACTCATTACTCTTATTATTATCAACCTAACTCATATCATTAGCCATATTATGCTTATATGATCGATCGAACGACAATGACTATACTCACTTCTCTTATTATTATCAATCTTACTCATATTATTAGCCATATTATGCTTATATCATCGATCGAACGACAATGACTATACTCACTTCTCGTATTATTATCAATCTAACTCATATTATTAACCATATTATACTAATATGATCGATAGAACGACAATTACTATACCTATTACACTCACTATTATCAATCTAACTCATATTATTAACCATATTAAGCAAATACGATCGATAGAACGACAATTACTATACTCATTACTCTTATTATTATCAGCCTAACTCATATTATTAGCCATATTATGCTTATGTGATCGATAGAACGACAATTACTATACTTATTACTCTTATTATTTTGAATCTAACTCATATTATTAACCATATTATGCAGATATGATCGATAGCACGACATTTACTATACTTATTACTCTTATTGTTATCAATCTAACTCATATTATTAACCATATTATGCAGATATGATCGATAGAACTACAATTAGTATACTCATTACTCTTATTAATATCAATCTATCTCATATTATTAGCCATATTATGCTTATATAATCGATAGAACGACAATTACTATACTCATTACTCTCATTATTATCAATCTAACTCATATTATTAGCCATATTATGCTTATGTGATCGATAAAACGACAATTACTATACTCATTACTCTTATTAATATCAATCTAACTCATATTATTAGCCATATTATGCTTATATAATCGATAGAACGACAATTACTATACTCATTACTCTTATTATTATCAATCTAACTCATATTGTTAGCCATATTATGCTTATATGATCGATAGGACGAAAATTACTATACTTATTACTCTTATTATTATCAATCTAACTCATATTATAAGCCATATTATGCTTATATGATCGGTAGAACGATAATTATTATACTCATTACTCTTATTATTAGCAGCCTAACTCATATTATTAGCCATATTATGCTTATATGAACGATAGAACGACAATTACTATACTCATTACTCTTATTATTATCAATCTAACTCATATTATTAACCATATTATGCAGATATGATCGATAGAAAGACAATTACTATACTCATTTCTCTCATTATTATCAACCTAACTCATATTATTAGCCATATTATGCTTATATGATCGACAGAACGACAATTACTATACTTATTACACTCACTGTTATCAATCTAACTCATATTATTGAACATATTATGCAAATATGACCGATAGAACGACAATTACTATACTCATTACTCTTATTATTATCAGTCTAGCTCATATTATTAACCATATTATGCTAATATGATCGATAGAACGACAATTACTGTACTTATTACACTCACTATTATCAATCTAACTCATATTATTAACCATATTATGCTAATATGATCGATAGAACGACAATTAGTATACTTATTACACTCACTATTATCAATCTAACTCATATTATTATCCATATTATGCAGATATGATCGATAGCACGACATTTGCTGTACTTATTGCTCTTATTGTTATCAATCTAACTCATATTATTAACCATATTATGCAGATATGATCGATAGAACTACAATTAGTATACTCATTACTCTTATTAATATCAATCTAACTCATATTATTAGCCATAGTATGCTTATATAATCGATAGAACGACAATTACTATACTCATTACTCTTATTATTATCAATCTAACACATATTGTTAGCCATATTATGCTTATATGATCGATAGGACGAAAATTACTATACTTATTACTCTTATTATTATCAATCTAACTCATATTGTAAGCCATATTATGCTTATATGATCGGTAGAACGATAATTATTATACTCATTACTCTTATTATTATCAGCCTAACTCATATTATTAGCCATATTATGCTTATATGAACGATAGAACGACAATTACTATACTCATTACTCTTATTATTATCAATCTAACTCATATTATTAACCATATTATGCAGATATGATCGATAGAACGACAATTACTATACTTATTACTCTCATTATTATCAACCTAACTCATATTATTAGCCATATTATGCTTATATGATCGACAGAACGACAATTACTATACTTATTACACTCACTGTTATCAATCTAACTCATATTATTAACCATATTATGCAAATACGATCGATAGAACGACAATTACTATACTCATTACTCTTATTATTATCAGCCCAACTCATATTATTAGCCATATTATGCTTATATGAACGATAGAACGACAATTACTATACTCATTACTCTTATTATTATCAATCTAGCTCATATTATTAACCATATTATGCTAATATGATCGATAGAACGACAATTACTATACTCATTACTCTTATTATTATCAATCTAACTCATATTATTAGTCATATTATGCTTATATGAACGATAGAACGACAATTACTATACTCATTACTCTTATTATTATCAATCTAACTCATATTATTAACCATATTATGCAGATATGATCGATAGAACGACAATTACTATACTTATTACACTCACTATTATCAATCTAACTCATATTATTATCCATATTATGCAGATATGATCGATAGCACGACATTTACTGTACTTATTGCTCTTATTGTTATCAATCTAACTCATATTATTAACCATATTATGCAGATATGATCGATAGAACTACAATTAGTATACTCATTACTCTTATTATTATCAGCATAACTCATATCATTAGCCATATTATGCTTATATGATCGATCGAACGACAATGACTATACTCACTTCTCTTATTATTATCAATCTTACTCATATTATTAGCCATATTATGCTTATATGATCGATCGAACGACAATGACTATACTCACTTCTCTTATTATTATCAATCTAACTCATATTATTAACCATATTATGCTAATATGATCGATAGAACGACAATTACTATACTTATTACTCTTATTATTATCAATCTAACTCATATTATAAGCCATATTATGCTTATATGATCGGTAGAACGATAATTATTATACTCATTACTCTTATTATTATCAGCCTAACTCATATTATTAGCCATATTATGCTTATATGAACGATAGAACGACAATTACTATACTCATTACACTCACTATTATCAATCTAACTCATATTATTATCCATATTATGCAGACATGATCGATAGCACGACATTTACTGTACTTATTGCTCTTATTGTTATCAATCTAACTCATATTATTAACCATATTATGCAGATATGATCGATAGAACTACAATTAGTATACTCATTACTCTTATTATTATCAGCATAACTCATATCATTAGCCATATTATGCTTATATGATCGATCGAACGACAATGACTATACTCACTTCTCTTATTATTATCAATCTTACTCATATTATTAGCCATATTATGCTTATATGATCGATCGAACGACAATGACTATACTCACTTCTCTTATTATTATCAATCTAACTCATATTATTAACCATATTATGCTAATATGATCGATAGAACGACAATTACTATACTTATTACACTCACTATTATCAATCTAACTCATATTATTATCCATATTATGCAGATATGATCGATAGCACGACATTTACTGTACTTATTGCTCTTATTGTTATCAATCTAACTCATATTATTAACCATATTATGCAGATATGATCGATAGAACTACAATTGGTATACTCATTACTCTTATTATTATCAGCATAACTCATATCATTAGCCATATTATGCTTATATGATCGATCGAACGACAATGACTATACTCACTTCTCTTATTATTATCAATCTTACTCATATTATTAGCCATATTATGCTTATATGATCGATCGAACGACAATGACTATACTCACTTCTCTTATTATTATCAATCTAACTCATATTATTAACCATATTATGGTAATATGATCGATAGAACGACAATTACTATACTTATTACACTCACTATTATCAATCTAACTCATATTATTATCCATATTATGCAGATATGATCGATAGCACGACATTTACTGTACTTATTGCTCTTATTGTTATCAATCTAACTCATATTATTAACCATATTATGCAGATATGATCGATAGAACTACAATTAGTATACTCATTACTCTTATTATTATCAGCATAACTCATATCATTAGCCATATTATGCTTATATGATCCATCGAACGACAATGACTATACTCACTTCTCTTATTATTATCAATCTAACTCATATTATTAACCATATTATGCGGATATGATCGATAGCACGACATTTACTACACTTATTACTCTTATTATTATCGATCTAACTCATATTATTAGCTATATTATGCTTATATGATCGACAGAACGACAGTTACTATACTTATTACACTCACTGTTATCAATCTAACTCATATTATTAACCATATTATGCAAATACGATCGATAGAACGACAATTACTATACTCATTACTCTTATTATTATCAGCCTAACTCATATTATTAGCCATATTATGCTTATATGAAAGATAGAACGACAATTACTACACTCATCACTCTTACTATTATCAATCTAACTCATATTATTAACCATATTATGCTAATATGATCGATAGAACAACAATTACTATACTTATTACACTCACTATTAACAATCTAACTCATATTATTAACCATATTATGCAGATATGATCGATAGCACGACATTTACTACACTTACTACTCTTATTATTATGAATCTAACTCATATTGTTAACCATATTATGCAGATATGATCGATAGCACGACATTTACTATACTTATTACTCTTATTATTATCAATCTAACTCACATTATTAACCATATTATGCATATATGATCGATAGAACTACAATTAGTATACTCATTACTCTTATTATTATCAATCTAACTCATATTATTAGCCATATTATGCTTATATGATCGATAGAACGACAATTACTATACTTATTACTCTCATTATTATCAACCTAACTCATATTATTAACCATATTATGCAGATATGATCGATAGAACTACAATTAGTATAGTCCTTACTCTTATTATTATCAATCTAACTCATATTATTAGCCATATTATGCTTATATGATCGATAGAACGACAATTACTATATTCATTTCTCTTATTATTATCAATCTAAATCATATTATTAGCCGCATTATGCTTATATGATCGATAGAAAGACAATTACTATACTTATTACACTCACTGTTATCAATCTAACTCATATTATTAACCACATTATGCAAATATGATCGATAGAACGACAATTACTATACTTATTACTCTTATTATTATCAATCTAACTCATATTATTAACCATATTATGCAGATATGATCGACAGAACGACAATTACTATACTTATTACACTCACTGTTATCAATCTAACTCATATTATTAACCATATTATGCAAATACGATCGATAGAACGACAATTACTATACTCATTACTCTTATTATTATCAGCCCAACTCATATTATTAGCCATATTATGCTTATATGAACGATAGAACGACAATTACTATACTCATTACTCTTATTATTATCAATCTAGCTCATATTATTAACCATATTATGCTAATATGATCGATAGAACGACAATTACTATACTCATTACTCTTATTATTATCAATCTAACTCATATTATTAGCCATATTATGCTTATATGATCGATAGAACGACAATTACTATATTCATTTCTCTTATTATTATCAATCTAACTCATATTATTAGCCACATTATGCTTATATGATCGATAGAAAGACAATTACTATACTTATTACACTCACTGTTATCAATCTAACTCATATTATTAACCACATTATGCAAATATGATCGATAGAACGACAATTACTATACTCATTACTCTTATTATTATCAATCTAACTCATATTATTAGCCATATTATGCTTATATGATCGATAGAACGACAATTACTATACTTATTACTCTCATTATTATCAATCTAACTCATATTATTAGCCATATTATGCTTATGTGATCGATAGAACGACAATTACTATACTTATTACTCTTATTATTATGAATCTAACTCATATTGTTAACCATATTATGCAGATATGATCGATAGCACGACATTTACCACACTTATTACTCTTACTATTATCAATCTAACTCAAATTATTAGACATATTATGCTTATGTGATCGACAGAACGACAATTACTATACTTATTACACTCACTGTTATCAATCTAACTCATATTATTAACCATATTATGCAGATATGATCGATAGCACGACATTTACTACACTTACTACTCTTATTATTATCAATCTAACTCATATTATTAACCATATTATGCAGATATGATCGATAGCACGACAATTACTATACTCATTACTCTTATTATTATCAGCCTAACTCATATTATAAGCCATATTATGCTAATATGATCGATAGAACGACAATTACTATACTTATTACACTCACTATTATCTATCTAACTCATATTATTAACCATATTATGCAGATATGATCGATAGAACGACAATTACTATACTCATTTCTCTCATTATTATCAATCTAGCTCATATTATTAACCATATTATGCTAATATGATCGATAGAACGACAATTACTGTACTTATTACACTCACTATTATCAATCTAACTCATATTATTAACCATATTATGCTAATATGATCGATAGAACGACAATTACTATACTTATTACACTCACTATTATCAATCTAACTCATATTATTAGCCATATTATGCTTGTATGATCCATAGAACGACAATTACTATATTCATTTCTCTCATTATTATCAACCTAACTCATATTGTTAGCCATATTATGCTTATATGATCGATAGGACGACAATTACTATACTTATTACTCTCATTATTATCAATCTAACTCATATTATTAGCCATATTATGCTTATATGATCGATAGGACGACAGTTACTATACTTATTACTCTTATTATTATTAATCTAACTCATATTATTAGCCGTATTATGCTTATATGATCGGTAGAACGATAATTACTATACCTATTCCTCTTATTATTATCAATCTAACTCATATCATTAGCCATATTATGCTTATATGATCGATCGAACGACAATGACTATACTCACTTCTCTTATTGTTATCAATCTAACTCATATTATTAACCATATTATGCAGATATGATCGATAGAACGACAATTACTATACTTATTACTCTCATTATTATCAACCTAACTCATATTATTAGCCATATTATGCTTATATGATCGACAGAACGACAATTACTATACTTATTACACTCACTGTTATCAATCTAACTCATATTATTAACCATATTATGCAAATACGATCGATAGAACGACAATTACTATACTCATTACTCTTATTATTATCAGCCCAACTCATATTATTAGCCATATTATGCTTATATGAACGATAGAACGACAATTACTATACTCATTACTCTTATTATTATAAATCTAGCTCATATTATTAACCATATTATGCTAATATGATTGATAGAACGACAATTACTATACTCATTACTCTTATTATTATCAATCTAACTCATATTATTAGCCATATTATGCTTATATGATCGATAGAAAGACAATTACTATACTCATTTCTCTCATTATTATCAACCTAACTCATATTATTAGCCATATTATGCTTATATGATCGACAGAACGACAATTACTATACTTATTACACTCACTGTTATCAATCTAACTCATATTATTAAACTTATTATGCAAATATGACCGATAGAACGACAATTACTAAACTCATTACTCTTATTATTATCAGCATAACTCATATTATTAGCCATATTATGCTTATATGAACGATAGAACGACAATTACTATACTCATTACTCTTATTATTATCAATCTAGCTCATATTATTAACCATATTATGCTAATATGATCGATAGAACGACAATTACTGTACTTATTACACTCACTATTATCAATTTAACTCATATTATTAACCATATTATGCTAATATGATCGATAGAACGACAATTACTATACTTATTACACTCACTATTATCAATCTAACTCATATTATTATCCATATTATGCAGATATGATCGATAGCACGACATTTACTGTACTTATTGCTCTTATTGTTATCAATCTAACTCATATTATTAACCATATTATGCAGATATGATCGATAGAACTACAATTAGTATACTCATTACTCTTATTATTATCAGCATAACTCATATCATTAGCCATATTATGCTTATATGATCGATCGAACGACAATGACTATACTCACTTCTCTTATTATTATCAATCTTACTCATATTATTAGCCATATTATGCTTATATGATCGATCGAACGACAATGACTATACTCACTTCTCTTATTATTATCAATCTAACTCATATTATTAACCATATTATGCGGATATGATCGATAGCACGACATTTACTACACTTATTACTCTTATTATTATCGATCTAACTCATATTATTAGCTATATTATGCTTATATGATCGACAGAACGACAGTTACTATACTTATTACACTCACTGTTATCAATCTAACTCATATTATTAACCATATTATGCAAATACGATCGATAGAACGACAATTACTATACTCATTACTCTTATTATTATCAGCCTAACTCATATTATTAGCCATATTATGCTTATATGAAAGATAGAACGACAATTACTACACTCATCACTCTTATTATTATCAATCTAACTCATATTATTAACCATATTATGCTAATATGATCGATAGAACAACAATTACTATACTTATTACACTCACTATTAACAATCTAACTCATATTATTAACCATATTATGCAGATATGATCGATAGCACGACATTTACTACACTTACTACCCTTATTACTATGAATCTAACTCATATTGTTAACCATATTATGCAGATATGATCGATAGCACGACATTTACTATACTTATTACTCTTATTATTATCAATCTAACTCACATTATTAACCATATTATGCATATATGATCGATAGAACTACAATTAGTATACTCATTACTCTTATTATTATCAATCTAACTCATATTATTAGCCATATTATGCTTATATGATCGATAGAACGACAATTACTATACTTATCACACTCACTATTATCAATCTAACTCATATTATTATCCATATTATGCAGATATGATCGATAGCACGACATTTACTGTACTTATTGCTCTTATTGTTATCAATCTAACTCATATTATTAACCATATTATGCAGATATGATCGATAGAACTACAATTAGTATACTCATTACTCTTATTATTGTCAGCATAACTCATATCATTAGCCATATTATGCTTATATGATCGATCGAACGACAATGACTATACTCATTACTCTTATTATTATCAATCTAACACATATTGTTAGCCATATTATGCTTATATGATCGATAGGACGAAAATTACTATACTTATTACTCTTATTATTATCAATCTAACTCATATTATAAGCCATATTATGCTTATATGATCGGTAGAACGATAATTATTATACTCATTACTCTTATTATTATCAGCCTAACTCATATTATTAGCCATATTATGCTTATATGAACGATAGAACGACAATTACTATACTCATTACTCTTATTATTATCAATCTAGCTCATATTATTAACCATATTATGCTAATATGATCGATAGAACGACAATTACTGTACTTATTACACTCACTATTATCAATCTAACTCATATTATTAACCATATTATGCTAATATGATCGATAGAACGACAATTACTATACTTATTACACTCACTATTATCAATCTAACTCATATTATTATCCATATTATGCAGACATGATCGATAGCACGACATTTACTGTACTTATTGCTCTTATTGTTATCAATCTAACTCATATTATTAACCATATTATGCAGATATGATCGATAGAACTACAATTAGTATACTCATTACTCTTATTATTATCAGCATAACTCATATCATTAGCCATATTATGCTTATATGATCGATCGAACGACAATGACTATACTCACTTCTCTTATTATTATCAATCTTACTCATATTATTAGCCATATTATGCTTATATGATCGATCGAACGACAATGACTATACTCACTTCTCTTATTATTATCAATCTAACTCATATTATTAACCATATTATGCTAATATGATCGATAGAACGACAATTACTATACTTATTACACTCACTATTATCAATCTAACTCATATTATTATCCATATTATGCAGATATGATCGATAGCACGACATTTACTGTACTTATTGCTCTTATTGTTATCAATCTAACTCATATTATTAACCATATTATGCAGATATGATCGATAGAACTACAATTGGTATACTCATTACTCTTATTATTATCAGCATAACTCATATCATTAGCCATATTATGCTTATATGATCGATCGAACGACAATGACTATACTCACTTCTCTTATTATTATCAATCTTACTCATATTATTAGCCATATTATGCTTATATGATCGATCGAACGACAATGACTATACTCACTTCTCTTATTAATATCAATCTAACTCATATTATTAACCATATTATGCTAATATGATCGATAGAACGACAATTACTATACTTATTACACTCACTATTATCAATCTAACTCATATTATTATCCATATTATGCAGATATGATCGATAGCACGACATTTACTGTACTTATTGCTCTTATTGTTATCAATCTAACTCATATTATTAACCATATTATGCAGATATGATCGATAGAACTACAATTAGTATACTCATTACTCTTATTATTATCAGCATAACTCATATCATTAGCCATATTATGCTTATATGATCCATCGAACGACAATGACTATACTCACTTCTCTTATTATTATCCATCTTACTCATATTATTAGCCATATTATGCTTATATGATCGATCGAACGACAATGACTATACTCACTTCTCTTATTATTATCAATCTAACTCATATTATTAACCATATTATGCTAATATGATCGATAGAACGACAATTACTATACTTATTACACTCACTATTATCAATCTAACTCATATTATTATCCATATTATGCAGATATGATCGATAGCACGACATTTACTGTCCTTATTGCTCTTATTGTTATCAATCTAACTCATATTATTAACCATATTATGCAGATATGATCGATAGAACTACAATTAGTATACTCATTACTCTAATTATTATCAGCATAACTCATATCATTAGCCATATTATGCTTATATGATCGATCGAACGACAATGACTATACTCACTTCTCTTATTATTATCAATCTTACTCATATTATTAGCCATATTATGCTTATATGATCGATCGAACGACAATGACTATACTCACTTCTCTTATTATTATCAATCTAACTCATATTATTAACCATATTATGCGGATATGATCGATAGCACGACATTTACTACACTTATTACTCTTATTATTATCGATCTAACTCATATTATTAGCTATATTATGCTTATATGATCGACAGAACGACAGTTACTATACTTATTACACTCACTGTTATCAATCTAACTCATATTATTAACCACATTATGCAAATATGATCGATAGAACGACAATTACTATACTTATTACTCTCATTATTATCAATCTAACTCATATTATTAGCCATATTATGCTTATGCGATTGATAGAACGACAATTACTATACTTATTACTCTCATTATTATCAATCTAACTCATATTATTAGCCATATTATGCTTATGCGATTGATAGAACGACAATTACTATACTTATTACTCTTATTATTATGAATCTAACTCATATTATTAACCATATTATGCAGATATGATCGATAGCACGACATTTACTACACTTATTACTCTTACTATTATCAATCTAACTCAAATTATTAGACATATTATGCTTATGTGATCGACAGAACGACAATTACTATACTAATTACACTCACTGTTATCAATCTAACTCATATTATTAACCATATTATGCAGATATGAACGATAGCACGACATTTACTACACTTACTACTCTTATTATTATCAATCTAACTCATATTATTAACCATATTATGCAGATATGATCGATAGCACGACATTTACTATACTTATTACTCTTATTATTATCAATCTAACTCATATTATTAACCATATTATGCAGATATGATCGATAGAACGACAATTACTATACTTATTACTCTCATTATTATCAACCTAACTCATATTATTAGCCATATTATGCTTATATGATCGACAGAACGACAATTACTATACTTATTACACTCACTGTTATCAATCTAACTCATATTATTAACCATATTATGCAAATACGATCGATAGAACGACAATTACTATACTCATTACTCTTATTATTATCAGCCCAACTCATATTATTAGCCATATTATGCTTATATGAACGATAGAACGACAATTACTATACTCATTACTCTTATTATTATCAATCTAGCTCATATTATTAACCATATTATGCTAATATGATCGATAGAACGACAATTACTATACTCATTACTCTTATTATTATCAATCTAACTCATATTATTAGCCATATTATGCTTATATGATCGATAGAACGACAATTACTATATTCATTTCTCTTATTATTATCAATCTAACTCATATTATTAGCCACATTATGCTTATATGATCGATAGAAAGACAATTACTATACTTATTACACTCACTGTTATCAATCTAACTCATATTATTAACCACATTATGCAAATATGATCGATAGAACGACAATTACTATACTCATTACTCTTATTATTATCAATCTAACTCATATTATTAGCCATATTATGCTTATATGATCGATAGAACGACAATTACTATACTTATTACTCTCATTATTATCAATCTAACTCATATTATTAGCCATATTATGCTTATGTGATCGATAGAACGACAATTACTATACTTATTACTCTTATTATTATGAATCTAACTCATATTGTTAACCATATTATGCAGATATGATCGATAGCACGACATTTACCACACTTATTACTCTTACTATTATCAATCTAACTCAAATTATTAGACATATTATGCTTATGTGATCGACAGAACGACAATTACTATACTTATTACACTCACTGTTATCAATCTAACTCATATTATTAACCATATTATGCAGATATGATCGATAGCACGACATTTACTACACTTACTACTCTTATTATTATCAATCTAACTCATATTATTAACCATATTATGCAGATATGATCGATAGAACGACAATTACTATACTCATTTCTCTCATTATTATCAATCTAGCTCATATTATTAACCATATTATGCTAATATGATCGATAGAACGACAATTACTGTACTTATTACACTCACTATTATCAATCTAACTCATATTATTAACCATATTATGCTAATATGATCGATAGAACGACAATTACTATACTTATTACACTCACTATTATCAATCTAACTCATATTATTAGCCATATTATGCTTGTATGATCGATAGAACGACAATTACTATATTCATTTCTCTCATTATTATCAACCTAACTCATATTGTTAGCCATATTATGCTTATATGATCGATAGGACGACAATTACTATACTTATTACTCTCATTATTATCAATCTAACTCATATTATTAGCCATATTATGCTTATATGATCGATAGGACGACAATTACTATACTTATTACTCTTATTATTATCAATCTAACTCATATTATTAGCCGTATTATGCTTATATGATCGGTAGAACGATAATTACTATACCTATTCCTCTTATTATTATCAATCTAACTCATATCATTAGCCATATTATGCTTATATGATCGATCGAACGACAATGACTATACTCACTTCTCTTATTGTTATCAATCTAACTCATATTATTAACCATATTATGCAGATATGATCGATAGAACGACAATTACTATACTTATTACTCTCATTATTATCAACCTAACTCATATTATTAGCCATATTATGCTTATATGATCGACAGAACGACAATTACTATACTTATTACACTCACTGTTATCAATCTAACTCATATTATTAACCATATTATGCAAATACGATCGATAGAACGACAATTACTATACTCATTACTCTTATTATTATCAGCCCAACTCATATTATTAGCCATATTATGCTTATATGAACGATAGAACGACAATTACTATACTCATTACTCTTATTATTATCAATCTAGCTCATATTATTAACCATATTATGCTAATATGATTGATAGAACGACAATTACTATACTCATTACTCTTATTATTATCAATCTAACTCATATTATTAGCCATATTATGCTTATATGATCGCTAGAAAGACAATTACTATACTCATTTCTCTCATTATTATCAACCTAACTCATATTATTAGCCATATTATGCTTATATGATCGACAGAACGACAATTACTATACTTATTACACTCACTGTTATCAATCTAACTCATATTATTAAACTTATTATGCAAATATGACCGATAGAACGACAATTACTAAACTCATTACTCTTATTATTATCAGCATAACTCATATTATTAGCCATATTATGCTTATATGAACGATAGAACGACAATTACTATACTCATTACTCTTATTATTATCAATCTAGCTCATATTATTAACCATATTATGCTAATATGATCGATAGAACGACAATTACTGTACTTATTACACTCACTATTATCAATCTAACTCATATTATTAACCATATTATGCTAATATGATCGATAGAACGACAATTACTATACTTATTACACTCACTATTATCAATCTAACTCATATTATTATCCATATTATGCAGATATGATCGATAGCACGACATTTGCTGTACTTATTGCTCTTATTGTTATCAATCTAACTCATATTATTAACCATATTATGCAGATATGATCGATAGAACTACAATTAGTATACTCATTACTCTTATTATTATCAATCTAACTCATATTATTAGCCGTATTGTGCTTATATGATCGGTAGAACGATAATTACTATACCTATTCCTCTTATTATTATCAATCTAACTCATATCATTAGCCATATTATGCTTATATGATCGATCGAACGACAATGACTATACTCACTTCTCTTATTGTTATCGATCTAACTCATATTATTAGCCATATTATGCTTATATGATCGATAGAAAGACAATTACTATACTTATTACACTCACTGTTATCAATCTAACTCATATTATTAACCACATTATGCAAATATGATCGATAGAACGACAATTACTATACCCATTACTCTTATTATTATCAGCCTAACTCATATTATAAGCCATATTATGCTAATATGATCGATAGAACGACAATTACTATACTTATTACACTCACTATTATCTATCTAACTCATATTATTAACCATATTATGCAAATATGACCGATAGAATGACAATTACTATACCCATTACTCTTATTATTATCAGCATAACTCATATTATTAGCCATATTATGCTTATATGAACGATAGAACGACAATTACTACACTCATTACTCTTATTATTATCAATCTAGCTCATATTATTAACCATATTATACTAATATGATCGATAGAACGACAATTACTATACCTATTACACTCACTATTATCAATCTAACTCATATTATTAACCATAGTATGCGGATATGATCGATAGCACGACATTTACTACACTTATTACTCTTATTATTATCGATCTAACTCATATTACTAGCTATATTATGCTTATATGATCGACAGAACGACAATTACTATACTTATTACACTCACTGTTATCAATCTAACTCATATTATTAACCACATTATGCAAATATGATCGATAGAACGACAATTACTATACTCATTACACTCACTATTATCAATCTAACTCATATTATTAACCATATTATGCAGATATGATCGATAGCACGACATTTACTATACATATTACTCTTATTGTTAACAATCTAACTCATATTATTAACCATATTATGCAGACATGATCGATAGAACTACAATTAGTATACTCCTTACTCTTATTATTATCAATCTAACTCATATTATTAGCCATATTATGCTCATATGATCGATAGAACGACAATTACTATATTCATTTCTCTTATTATTATCAATCTTACTCATATTATAATCCATATTATGCTTATATGATCGATAGAACGACAATTACTATACTTATTACTCTCACTATTATCAATCTAACTCATATTATTAGCCATTTTCTGCATATGTGATCGATAAAACGACAATTACTATACTCATTATTCTTATTATTATCAATCTAACTCATATTATTAGCCATATTATGCTTATATGATCGATAGAACGACAATTACTATACTTATTACTCTCATTACTATCAATCTAACTCATATTATTAGCCATATTAAGCTTATGTGATCGATAAAACGACAATTACTATACTCATTACTCTTATTATTATCAATCTAACTCATATCATTAACCATATTATGCAGATATGATCGATAGCACGACATTTACTGTACTTATTACTCTTATTGTTATCAATCTAACTCATATTATTAACCATATTATGCAGATATGATCGATAGAACTACAACTAGTATACTCCTTTCTCTTATTATTATCAATCTAACTCATATTATTAGCCATATTATGCTTATATGATCGATAGAACGACAATTACTATATTCATTTCTCTTTTTATTATCAATCTAACTCATATTATTAGCCATATTATGCAGATATGATCGATAGAACTACAACTAGTATACTCCTTTCTCTTACTATTATCAATCTAACTCATATTATTAGCCATATTATGCTTATATGATCGATAGAACGACAATTACTATATTCATTTCTCTTTTTATTATCAATCTAACTCATATTATTAGCCATATTATGCTTATATGATCGATAGAACGACAATTACTATACTTATTACACTCACTGTTATCAATCTAACTCATATTATTAACCATATTATGCAGATATGATCGATAGAACTACAATTAGTATACTCCTTACTCTTATTATTATCAATCTAACTCATATTATTAGCCATATTATGCTTGTATGATCGATAGAACGACAATTACTATATTCATTTCTCTTATTATTATCAATCTAATTCATATTATTAGCCATATTATGCTTATATGATCGATAGAACTACAATTAGTATACTCCTTACTCTTATTATTATCAATCTAACTCATATTATTAGCCATATTATGCTTGTATGATCGATAGAACGACAATTACTATACTTATTACACTCACTGTTATCAATCGAACTCATATTATTAACCACATTATGCAAATATGATCGATAGAACGACAGTTACTATACTTATTACACTCACTATTATTAATCTAACTCATATTATTAACCATATTATGCAGATATGATCGATAGAAAGACAATTACTATACTCATTTCTCTTATTATTATCAATCTAACTCATATTATTAGTCATATTATGCTTATATGATCGATAGAACGACAATTACTATAGTTATTACACTCACCATTATCAATCTAACTCATATTATTATCCATATTATGCAGATATGATCGATAGCATGACATTTACTGTACTTATTGCTCTTATTGTTATCAATCTAACTCATATTATTAACCATATTATGCAGATATGATCGATAGAACTGCAATTAGTATACTCATTACTCTTATTATTATCAATCTAACTCATATCATTAGCCATATTATGCTTATATGATCGATCGAACGACAATGACTATACTCACTTCTCTTATTATTATCAATCTTACTCATATTATTAGCCATATTATGCTTATATGATCGATCGAACGACAATGACTATACTCACTTCTCGTATTATTATCAATCTAACTCATATTATTAACCATATTATACTAATATGATCGATAGAACGACAATTACTATACCTATTACACTCACTATTATCAATCTAACTCATATTATTAACCATATTATGCAAATACGATCGATAGAACGACAATTACTATACCTATTACACTCACTATTATCAATCTAACTCATATTATTAACCATAGTATGCGGATATGATCGATAGCACGACATTTACTACACTTATTACTCTTATTATTATCGATCTAACTCATATTACTAGCTATATTATGCTTATATGATCGACAGAACGACAATTACTATACTTATTACACTCACTGTTATCAATCTAACTCATATTATTAACCACATTATGCAAATATGATCGATAGAACGACAATTACTATACTCATTACACTCACTATTATCAATCTAACTCATATTATTAACCATATTATGCAGATATGATCGATAGCACGACATTTACTATACATATTACTCTTATTGTTAACAATCTAACTCATATTATTAACCATATCATGCAGACATGATCGATAGAACTACAATTAGTATACTCCTTACTCTTATTATTATCAATCTAACTCATATTATTAGCCATATTATGCTCATATGATCGATAGAACGACAATTACTATATTCATTTCTCTTATTATTATCAATCTTACTCATATTATTAGCCATATTATGCTTATATGATCGATAGAAAGACAATTACTATACTTATTACACTCACTGTTATCAATCTAATTCATGTTATTAACCACATTATGCAAATATGATCGATAGAACGACAATTACTATACTCATTACTCTTATTATTATCAGCCTAACTCATATTATAAGCCATATTATGCTTATATGATCGATAGAACGACAATTACTATACTTATTACTCTCACTATTATCAATCTAACTCATATTATTAGCCATTTTCTGCATATGTGATCGATAAAACGACAATTACTATACTCATTATTCTTATTATTATCAATCTAACTCATATTATTAGCCATATTATGCTTATATGATCGATAGAACGACAATTACTATACTTATTACTCTCATTACTATCAATCTAACTCATATTATTAGCCATATTAAGCTTATGTGATCGATAAAACGACAATTACTATACTCATTACTCTTATTATTATCAATCTAACTCATATCATTAACCATATTATGCAGATATGATCGATAGCACGACATTTACTGTACTTATTACTCTTATTGTTATCAATCTAACTCATATTATTAACCATATTATGCAGATATGATCGATAGAACTACAACTAGTATACTCCTTTCTCTTATTATTATCAATCTAACTCATATTATTAGCCATATTATGCTTATATGATCGATAGAACGACAATTACTATATTCATTTCTCTTTTTATTATCAATCTAACTCATATTATTAGCCATATTATGCTTATATGATCGATAGAACGACAATTACTATACTTATTACACTCACTGTTATCAATCTAACTCATATTATTAACCATATTATGCAGATATGATCGATAGAACTACAATTAGTATACTCCTTACTCTTATTATTATCAATCTAACTCATATTATTAGCCATATTATGCTTGTATGATCGATAGAACGACAATTACTATATTCATTTCTCTTATTATTATCAATCTAATTCATATTATTAGCCATATTATGCTTATATGATCGAAAGAACGACAATTACTATACTTATTACGCTCATTACTATCAGCCTAACTCATATTATTAGCCATATTATGCTAATATGATCGATAGAACGACAATTACTATACTTATTACTCTCACTATTATCCATCTAACTCATATTATTAGCCATATTATGCTTATATGATCGATAGAACGACAATTACTATATTCATTTCTCTCATTATTATCAATCTAACTCATATTATTAGCCATATTATGCTTATATGATCGATAGGAAGACAATTACTATACTTATTACACTCACTGTTATCAATCGAACTCATATTATTAACCACATTATGCAAATATGATCGATAGAACGACAGTTACTATACTTATTACACTCACTATTATTAATCTAACTCATATTATTAACCATATTATGCAGATATGATCGATAGAAAGACAATTACTATACTCATTTCTCTTATTATTATCAATCTAACTCATATTATTAGTCATATTATGCTTATATGATCGATAGAACGACAATTACTATAGTTATTACTCTCATTATTATCAATCTAACTCATATTATTAGCCATATTATGCTTATGTGATCGATAAAACGACAATTACTAGACTCATTACTCTTATTTTTATCAATCTAACTCATATTGTTAGCCATATTATGCTTATATGATCGATAGGACGACAATTACTATACTTATTACTCTTATTATTATCAATCTAACTCATATTATTAGCCGTATTATGCTTATATGATCGGTAGAACGATAATTACTATACCTATTCCTCTTATTATTATCAATCTAACTCATATTGTTAGCCATATTATGCTTATATGATCGATAGGACGAAAATTACTATACTTATTACTCTTATTATTATCAATCTAACTCATATTATAAGCCATATTATGCTTATATGATCGGTAGAACGATAATTATTATACTCATTACTCTTATTATTAGCAGCCTAACTCATATTATTAGCCATATTATGCTTATATGAACGATAGAACGACAATTACTATACTCATTACTCTTATTATTATCAATCTAACTCATATTATTAACCATATTATGCAGATATGATCGATAGAAAGACAATTACTATACTCATTTCTCTCATTATTATCAACCTAACTCATATTATTAGCCATATTATGCTTATATGATCGACAGAACGACAATTACTATACTCATTACTCTTATTATTATCAATCTAACTCATATTATTAACCATATTATGCAGATATGATCGATAGAAAGACAATTACTATACTCATTTCTCTCATTATTATCAACCTAACTCATATTATTAGCCATATTATGCTTATATGATCGACAGAACGACAATTACTATACTCATTACTCTTATTATTATCAATCTAACTCATATTATTAGCCATATTATGCTTATATGATCGATAGAACGACAATTACTATACTCATTTCTCTTATTATTATCAATCTAACTCATATTATTAGTCATATTATGCTTATATGATCGATAGAACGACAATTACTATACTTATTACTCTCATTATTATCAATCTAACTCATATTATTAGCCATATTATGCTTATGTGATCGATAAAACGACAATTACTATACTCATTACTCTTATTATTATCAATCTAACTCATATTATTAGCCATATTATGCTTATATGATCGATAGAACGACAATTACTAGACTCATTACTCTTATTTTTATCAATCTACCTCATATTGTTAGCCATATTATGCTTATATGATCGATAGGACGACAATTACTATACTTATTACTCTTATTATTATCAATCTAACTCATATTATTAACCATATTATGCTAATATGATCGATAGAACGACAATTACTGTACTTATTACACTCACTATTATCAATCTAACTCATATTATTAACCATATTATGCTAATATGATCGATAGAACGACAATTACTATACTTATTACACTCACTATTATCAATCTAACTCATATTATTATCCATATTACGCAGATATGATCGATAGCACGACATTTACTGTACTTATTGCTCTTATTGTTATCAATCTAACTCATATTATTAGCCATATTATGCTTATATGATCGATAGAAAGACAATTACTATACTTATTACACTCACTGTTATCAATCTAACTCATATTATTAAACATATTATGCAAATATGACCGATAGAACGACAATTACTATACTCATTACTCTTATTATTATCAGCATAACTCATATTATTAGCCATATTATGCTTATATGAACGATAGAACGACAATTACTACACTCATTACTCTTATTATTATCAATCTAGCTCATATTATTAACCATATTATGCTAATATGATCGATAGAACGACAATTACTGTACTTATTACACTCACTATTATCAATCTAACTCATATTATTAACCATATTATGCTAATATGATCGATAGAACGACAATTACTATACTTATTACACTCACCATTATCAATCTAACTCATATTATTATCCATATTATGCAGATATGATCGATAGCACGACATTTACTGTACTTATTGCTCTTATTGTTATCAATCTAACTCATATTATTAACCATATTATGCAGATATGATCGATAGAACTCCAATTAGTATACTCATTACTCTTATTATTATCAACCTAACTCATATCATTAGCCATATTATGCTTATATGATCGATCGAACGACAATGACTATACTCACTTCTCTTATTATTATCAATCTTACTCATATTATTAGCCATATTATGCTTATATCATCGATCGAACGACAATGACTATACTCACTTCTCGTATTATTATCAATCTAACTCATATTATTAACCATATTATACTAATATGATCGATAGAACGACAATTACTATACCTATTACACTCACTATTATCAATCTAACTCATATTATTAACCATATTAAGCAAATACGATCGATAGAACGACAATTACTATACTCATTACTCTTATTATTATCAGCCTAACTCATATTATTAGCCATATTATGCTTATGTGATCGATAGAACGACAATTACTATACTTATTACTCTTATTATTTTGAATCTAACTCATATTATTAACCATATTATGCAGATATGATCGATAGCACGACATTTACTATACTTATTACTCTTATTGTTATCAATCTAACTCATATTATTAACCATATTATGCAGATATGATCGATAGAACTACAATTAGTATACTCATTACTCTTATTAATATCAATCTATCTCATATTATTAGCCATATTATGCTTATATAATCGATAGAACGACAATTACTATACTCATTACTCTCATTATTATCAATCTAACTCATATTATTAGCCATATTATGCTTATGTGATCGATAAAACGACAATTACTATACTCATTACTCTTATTAATATCAATCTAACTCATATTATTAGCCATATTATGCTTATATAATCGATAGAACGACAATTACTATACTCATTACTCTTATTATTATCAATCTAACTCATATTGTTAGCCATATTATGCTTATATGATCGATAGGACGAAAATTACTATACTTATTACTCTTATTATTATCAATCTAACTCATATTATAAGCCATATTATGCTTATATGATCGGTAGAACGATAATTATTATACTCATTACTCTTATTATTAGCAGCCTAACTCATATTATTAGCCATATTATGCTTATATGAACGATAGAACGACAATTACTATACTCATTACTCTTATTATTATCAATCTAACTCATATTATTAACCATATTATGCAGATATGATCGATAGAAAGACAATTACTATACTCATTTCTCTCATTATTATCAACCTAACTCATATTATTAGCCATATTATGCTTATATGATCGACAGAACGACAATTACTATACTTATTACACACTGTTATCAATCTAACTCATATTATTGAACATCATTATGCAAATATGACCGATAGAACGACAATTACTATACTCATTACTCTTATTATTATCAGTCTAGCTCATATTATTAACCATATTATGCTAATGATGATCGATAGAACGACAATTACTGTACTTATTACACTCACTATTATCAATCTAACTCATATTATTAACCATATATGCTAATATGATCGATAGAACGACAATTAGTATACTTATACACTCACTATTATCAATCTAACTCATATTATTATCCATATTATGCAGATATGATCGGATAGCACGACATTTGCTGTACTTATTGCTCTTATTGTTATCAATCTAAACTCATATTATTAACCATATTATGCAGATATGATCGATAGAACTACAATTAGTATACTCATTACTCTTATTAATATCAATCTAACTCATATTATTAGCCATAGTATGCTATATAATCGATAGAACGACAATTACTATACTCATTACTCTTATTATTATCAATCTAACACATATTGTTAGCCATATTATGCTTATATGATCGATAGGACGAAAATTACTATACTTATTACTCTTATTATTATCAATCTAACTCATATTGTAAGCCATATTATGCTTATATGATCGGTAGAACGATAATTATTATACTCATTACTCTTATTATTATCAGCCTAACTCATATTATTAGCCATATTATGCTTATATGAACGATAGAACGACAATTACTATACTCATTACTCTTATTATTATCATCTAACTCATATTATTAACCATATTATGCAGATATGATCGATAGAACGACAATTACTATACTTATTACTCTCATTATTATCAACCTAACTCATATTATTAGCCATATTATGCTTATATGATCGACAGAACGACAATTACTATACTTATTACACTCACTGTTATCAATCTAACTCATATTATTAACCATATTATGCAAATACGATCGATAGAACGACAATTACTATACTCATTACTCTTATTATTATCAGCCCAACTCATATTATTAGCCATATTATGCTTATATGAAACGATAGAACGACAATTACTATACTCATTACTCTTATTATTATCAATCTAGCTCATATTATTAACCATATTATGCTAATATGATCGATAGAACGACAATTACTATACTCATTACTCTTATTATTATCAATCTAACTCATATTATTAGCCATATTATGCTTATATGAAACGATAGAACGACAATTACTATACTCATTACTCTTATTATTATCAATCTAACTCATATTATTAACCATATTATGCAGATATGATCGATAGAACGACAATTACTATACTTATTACACTCACTATTATCAATCTAACTCATATTATTATCCATATTATGCAGATATGATCGATAGCACGACATTTACTGTACTTATTGCTCTTATTGTTATCAATCTAACTCATATTATTAACCATATTATGCAGATATGATCGATAGAACTACAATTAGTATACTCATTACTCTTATTATTATCAGCATAACTCATATCATTAGCCATATTATGCTTATATGATCGATCGAACGACAATGACTATACTCACTTCTCTTATTATTATCAATCTTACTCATATTATTAGCCATATTATGCTTATATGATCGATCGAACGACAATGACTATACTCACTTCTCTATTATTATCAATCTAACTCATATTATTAACCATATTATGCTAATATGATCGATAGAACGACAATTACTATACTTATTACACTCACTATTATCAATTCTAACTCATATTATTATCCATATTATGCAGATATGATCGATAGCACGACATTTACTGTACTTATTGCTCTTATTGTTATCAATCTAACTCATATTATTAACCATATTATGCAGATATGATCGATAGAACTACAATTGGTATACTCATTACTCTTATTATTATCAGCATAACTCATATCATTAGCCATATTATGCTTATATGATCGATCGAACGACAATGACTATTACTCACTTCTCTTATTATTATCAATCTTACTCATATTATTAGCCATAATATGCTTATATGATCGATCGAACGACAATGACTATACTCACTCTCTTATTATTATCAATCTAACTCATATTATTAACCATATTATGGTAATATGATCGATAGAACGACAATTACTATACTTATTACACTCACTATTTATCAATCTAACTCATATTATTATCCATATTATGCAGATATGATCGATAGCACGACTTTACTGTACTTATTGCTCTTATTGTTATCAATCTAACTCATATTATTAACCATTATTATGCAGATATGATCGATAGAACTACAATTAGTATACTCATTACTCTTATTATTATCAGCATAACTCATATCATTAGCCATATTATGCTTATATGATCCATCGAACGACAATGACTATACTCACTTCTCTTATTATTATCAATCTAACTCATATTATTAACCATATTATGCGGATATGATCGATAGCACGACATTTACTACACTTATTACTCTTATTATTATCGATCTAACTCATATTATTAGCTATATTATGCTTATATGATCGACAGAACGACAGTTACTATACTTATTACACTCACTGTTATCAATCTAACTCATATTATTAACCATATTATGCAAATACGATCGATAGAACGACAATTACTATACTCATTACTCTTATTATTATCAGCCTAACTCATATTATTAGCCATATTATGCTTATATGAAAGATAGAACGACAATTACTACACTCATCACTCTTATTATTATCAATCTAACTCATATTATTAACCATATTATGCTAATATGATCGATAGAACAACAATTACTATACTTATTACACTCACTATTAACAATCTAACTCATATTATTAACCATATTATGCAGATATGATCGATAGCACGACATTTACTACACTTACTACTCTTATTATTATGAATCTAACTCATATTGTTAACCATATTATGCAGATATGATCGATAGCACGACATTTACTATACTTATTACTCTTATTATTATCAATCTAACTCACATTATTAACCATATTATGCATATATGATCGATAGAACTACAATTAGTATACTCATTACTCTTATTATTATCAATCTAACTCATATTATTAGCCATATTATGCTTATATGATCGATAGAACGACAATTACTATACTTATTACTCTCATTATTATCAACCTAACTCATATTATTAACCATATTATGCAGATATGATCGATAGAACTACAATTAGTATAGTCCTTACTCTTATTATTATCAATCTAACTCATATTATTAGCCATATTATGCTTATATGATCGATAGAACGACAATTACTATATTCATTTCTCTTATTATTATCAATCTAAATCATATTATTAGCCGCATTATGCTTATATGATCGATAGAAAGACAATTACTATACTTATTACACTCACTGTTATCAATCTAACTCATATTATTAACCACATTATGCAAATATGATCGATAGAACGACAATTACTATACTTATTACTCTTATTATTATCAATCTAACTCATATTATTAACCATATTATGCAGATATGATCGACAGAACGACAATTACTATACTTATTACACTCACTGTTATCAATCTAACTCATATTATTAACCATATTATGCAAATACGATCGATAGAACGACAATTACTATACTCATTACTCTTATTATTATCAGCCCAACTCATATTATTAGCCATATTATGCTTATATGAACGATAGAACGACAATTACTATACTCATTACTCTTATTATTATCAATCTAGCTCATATTATTAACCATATTATGCTAATATGATCGATAGAACGACAATTACTATACTCATTACTCTTATTATTATCAATCTAACTCATATTATTAGCCATATTATGCTTATATGATCGATAGAACGACAATTACTATATTCATTTCTCTTATTATTATCAATCTAACTCATATTATTAGCCACATTATGCTTATATGATCGATAGAAAGACAATTACTATACTTATTACACTCACTGTTATCAATCTAACTCATATTATTAACCACATTATGCAAATATGATCGATAGAACGACAATTACTATACTCATTACTCTTATTATTATCAATCTAACTCATATTATTAGCCATATTATGCTTATATGATCGATAGAACGACAATTACTATACTTATTACTCTCATTATTATCAATCTAACTCATATTATTAGCCATATTATGCTTATGTGATCGATAGAACGACAATTACTATACTTATTACTCTTAATATTATGAATCTAACTCATATTGTTAACCATATTATGCAGATATGATCGATAGCACGACATTTACCACACTTATTACTCTTACTATTATCAATCTAACTCAAATTATTAGACATATTATGCTTATGTGATCGACAGAACGACAATTACTATACTTATTACACTCACTGTTATCAATCTAACTCATATTATTAACCATATTATGCAGATATGATCGATAGCACGACATTTACTACACTTACTACTCTTATTATTATCAATCTAACTCATATTATTAACCATATTATGCAGATATGATCGATAGCACGACAATTACTATACTCATTACTCTTATTATTATCAGCCTAACTCATATTATAAGCCATATTATGCTAATATGATCGATAGAACGACAATTACTATACTTATTACACTCACTATTATCTATCTAACTCATATTATTAACCATATTATGCAGATATGATCGATAGAACGACAATTACTATACTGATTTCTCTCATTATTATCAATCTAGCTCATATTATTAACCATATTATGCTAATATGATCGATAGAACGACAATTACTGTACTTATTACACTCACTATTATCAATCTAACTCATATTATTAACCATATTATGCTAATATGATCGATAGAACGACAATTACTATACTTATTACACTCACTATTATCAATCTAACTCATATTATTAGCCATATTATGCTTGTATGATCCATAGAACGACAATTACTATATTCATTTCTCTCATTATTATCAACCTAACTCATATTGTTAGCCATATTATGCTTATATGATCGATAGGACGACAATTACTATACTTATTACTCTCATTATTATCAATCTAACTCATATTATTAGCCATATTATGCTTATATGATCGATAGGACGACAGTTACTATACTTATTACTCTTATTATTATCAATCTAACTCATATTATTAGCCGTATTATGCTTATATGATCGGTAGAAACGATAATTACTATACCTATTCCTCTTATTATTATCAATCTAACTCATATCATTAGCCATATTATGCTTATATGATCGATCGAACGACAATGACTATACTCACTTCTCTTATTGTTATCAATCTAACTCATATTATTAACCATATTATGCAGATATGATCGATAGAACGACAATTACTATACTTATTACTCTCATTATTATCAACCTAACTCATATTATTAGCCATATTATGCTTATATGATCGACAGAACGACAATTACTATACTTATTACACTCACTGTTATCAATCTAACTCATATTATTAACCATATTATGCAAATACGATCGATAGAACGACAATTACTATACTCATTACTCTTATTATTATCAGCCCAACTCATATTATTAGCCATATTATGCTTATATGAACGATAGAACGACAATTACTATACTCATTACTCTTATTATTATAAATCTAGCTCATATTATTAACCATATTATGCTAATATGATTGATAGAACGACAATTACTATACTCATTACTCTTATTATTATCAATCTAACTCATATTATTAGCCATATTATGCTTATATGATCGATAGAAAGACAATTACTATACTCATTTCTCTCATTATTATCAACCTAACTCATATTATTAGCCATATTATGCTTATATGATCGACAGAACGACAATTACTATACTTATTACACTCACTGTTATCAATCTAACTCATATTATTAAACTTATTATGCAAATATGACCGATAGAACGACAATTACTAAACTCATTACTCTTATTATTATCAGCATAACTCATATTATTAGCCATATTATGCTTATATGAACGATAGAACGACAATTACTATACTCATTACTCTTATTATTATCAATCTAGCTCATATTATTAACCATATTATGCTAATATGATCGATAGAACGACAATTACTGTACTTATTACACTCACTATTATCAATTTAACTCATATTATTAACCATATTATGCTAATATGATCGATAGAACGACAATTACTATACTTATTACACTCACTATTATCAATCTAACTCATATTATTATCCATATTATGCAGATATGATCGATAGCACGACATTTACTGTACTTATTGCTCTTATTGTTATCAATCTAACTCATATTATTAACCATATTATGCAGATATGATCGATAGAACTACAATTAGTATACTCATTACTCTTATTATTATCAGCATAACTCATATCATTAGCCATATTATGCTTTATATGATCGATCGAACGACAATGACTATACTCACTTCTCTTATTATTATCAATCTTACTCATATTATTTGCCATATTATGCTTATATGATCGATCGAACGACAATGACTATACTCACTTCTCTTATTATTATCAATCTAACTCATATTATTAACCATATTATGCGGATATGATCGATAGCACGACATTTACTACACTTATTACTCTTATTATTATCGATCTAACTCATATTATTAGCTATATTATGCTTATATGATCGACAGAACGACAGTTACTATACTTATTACACTCACTGTTATCAATCTAACTCATATTATTAACCATATTATGCAAATACGATCGATAGAACGACAATTACTATACTCATTACTCTTATTATTATCAGCCTAACTCATATTATTAGCCATATTATGCTTATATGAAAGATAGAACGACAATTACTACACTCATCACTCTTATTATTATCAATCTAACTCATATTATTAACCATATTATGCTAATATGATCGATAGAACAACAATTACTATACTTATTACACTCACTATTAACAATCTAACTCATATTATTAACCATATTATGCAGATATGATCGATAGCACGACATTTACTACACTTACTACCCTTATTACTATGAATCTAACTCATATTGTTAACCATATTATGCAGATATGATCGATAGCACGACATTTACTATACTTATTACTCTTATTATTATCAATCTAACTCACATTATTAACCATATTATGCATATATGATCGATAGAACTACAATTAGTATACTCATTACTCTTATTATTATCAATCTAACTCATATTATTAGCCATATTATGCTTATATGATCGATAGAACGACAATTACTATACTTATCACACTCACTATTATCAATCTAACTCATATTATTATCCATATTATGCAGATATGATCGATAGCACGACATTTACTGTACTTATTGCTCTTATTGTTATCAATCTAACTCATATTATTAACCATATTATGCAGATATGATCGATAGAACTACAATTAGTATACTCATTACTCTTATTATTGTCAGCATAACTCATATCATTAGCCATATTATGCTTATATGATCGATCGAACGACAATGACTATACTCATTACTCTTATTATTATCAATCTAACACATATTGTTAGCCATATTATGCTTATATGATCGATAGGACGAAAATTACTATACTTATTACTCTTATTATTATCAATCTAACTCATATTATAAGCCATATTATGCTTATATGATCGGTAGAACGATAATTATTATACTCATACTCTTATTATTATCAGCCTAACTCATATTATTAGCCATATTATGCTTATATGAACGATAGAACGACAATTACTATACTCATTACTCTTATTATTATCAATCTAACTCATATTATTAACCATATTATGCAGATATGATCGATAGAACGACAATTACTATACTTATACTCTCATTATTATCAACCTAACTCATATTATTAGCCATATTATGCTTATATGATCGACAGAACGACAATTACTATACTTATTACACTCACTGTTATCAATCTAACTCATATTATTAACCATATTATGCAAATACGATCGATAGAACGACAATTACTATACTCATTACTCTTATTATTATCAGCCCAACTCATATTATTAGCCATATTATGCTTATATGAACGATAGAACGACAATTACTATACTCATTACTCTTATTATTATCAATCTAGCTCATATTATTAACCATATTATGCTAATATGATCGATAGAACGACAATTACTATACTCATTACTCTTATTATTATCAATCTAACTCATATTATTAGCCATATTATGCTTATATGATCGATAGAAAGACAATTACTATACTCATTTCTCTCATTATTATCAACCTAACTCATATTATTAGCCATATTATGCTTATATGATCGACAGAACGACAATTACTATACTTATTACACTCACTGTTATCAATCTAACTCATATTATTAAACATATTATGCAAATATGACCGATAGAACGACAATTACTATACTCATTACTCTTATTATTATCAGCATAACTCATATTATTAGCCATATTATGCTTATATGAACGATAGAACGACAATTACTATACTCATTACTCTTATTATTATCAATCTAGCTCATATTATTAACCATATTATGCTAATATGATCGATAGAACGACAATTACTGTACTTATTACACTCACTATTATCAATCTAACTCATATTATTAACCATATTATGCTAATATGATCGATAGAACGACAATTACTATACTTATTACACTCACTATTATCAATCTAACTCATATTATTATCCATATTATGCAGACATGATCGATAGCACGACATTTACTGTACTTATTGCTCTTATTGTTATCAATCTAACTCATATTATTAACCATATTATGCAGATATGATCGATAGAACTACAATTAGTATACTCATTACTCTTATTATTATCAGCATAACTCATATCATTAGCCATATTATGCTTATATGATCGATCGAACGACAATGACTATACTCACTTCTCTTATTATTATCAATCTTACTCATATTATTAGCCATATTATGCTTATATGATCGATCGAACGACAATGACTATACTCACTTCTCTTATTATTATCAATCTAACTCATATTATTAACCATATTATGCTAATATGATCGATAGAACGACAATTACTATACTTATTACACTCACTATTATCAATCTAACTCATATTATTATCCATATTATGCAGATATGATCGATAGCACGACATTTACTGTACTTATTGCTCTTATTGTTATCAATCTAACTCATATTATTAACCATATTATGCAGATATGATCGATAGAACTACAATTGGTATACTCATTACTCTTATTATTATCAGCATAACTCATATCATTAGCCATATTATGCTTATATGATCGATCGAACGACAATGACTATACTCACTTCTCTTATTATTATCAATCTTACTCATATTATTAGCCATATTATGCTTATATGATCGATCGAACGACAATGACTATACTCACTTCTCTTATTAATATCAATCTAACTCATATTATTAACCATATTATGCTAATATGATCGATAGAACGACAATTACTATACTTATTACACTCACTATTATCAATCTAACTCATATTATTATCCATATTATGCAGATATGATCGATAGCACGACATTTACTGTACTTATTGCTCTTATTGTTATCAATCTAACTCATATTATTAACCATATTATGCAGATATGATCGATAGAACTACAATTAGTATACTCATTACTCTTATTATTATCAGCATAACTCATATCATTAGCCATATTATGCTTATATGATCCATCGAACGACAATGACTATACTCACTTCTCTTATTATTATCAATCTTACTCATATTATTAGCCATATTATGCTTATATGATCGATCGAACGACAATGACTATACTCACTCTCTTATTATTATCAATCTAACTCATATTATTAACCATATTATGCTATATGATCGATAGAACGACAATTACTATACTTATTACACTCACTATTATCAATCTAACTCATATTATTATCCATATTATGCAGATATGATCGATAGCACGACATTTACTGTCCTTATTGCTCTTATTGTTATCAATCTAACTCATATTATTAACCATATTATGCAGATATGATCGATAGAACTACAATTAGTATACTCATTACTCTAATTATTATCAGCATAACTCATATCATTAGCCATATTATGCTTATATGATCGATCGAACGACAATGACTATACTCACTTCTCTTATTATTATCAATCTTACTCATATTATTAGCCATATTATGCTTATATGATCGATCGAACGACAATGACTATACTCACTTCTCTTATTATTATCAATCTAACTCATATTATTAACCATATTATGCGGATATGATCGATAGCACGACATTTACTACACTTATTACTCTTATTATTATCGATCTAACTCATATTATTACCTATATTATGCTTATATGATCGACAGAACGACAGTTACTATACTTATTACACTCACTGTTATCAATCTAACTCATATTATTAACCACATTATGCAAATATGATCGATAGAACGACAATTACTATACTTATTACTCTCATTATTATCAATCTAACTCATATTATTAGCCATATTATGCTTATGCGATTGATAGAACGACAATTACTATACTTATTACTCTCATTATTATCAATCTAACTCATATTATTAGCCATATTATGCTTATGCGATTGATAGAACGACAATTACTATACTTATTACTCTTATTATTATGAATCTAACTCATATTATTAACCATATTATGCAGATATGATCGATAGCACGACATTTACTACACTTATTACTCTTACTATTATCAATCTAACTCAAATTATTAGACATATTATGCTTATGTGATCGACAGAACGACAATTACTATACTAATTACACTCACTGTTATCAATCTAACTCATATTATTAACCATATTATGCAGATATGAACGATAGCACGACATTTACTACACTTACTACTCTTATTATTATCAATCTAACTCATATTATTAACCATATTATGCAGATATGATCGATAGCACGACATTTACTATACTTATTACTCTTATTATTATCAATCTAACTCATATTATTAACCATATTATGCAGATATGATCGATAGAACGACAATTACTATACTTATTACTCTCATTATTATCAACCTAACTCATATTATTAGCCATATTATGCTTATATGATCGACAGAACGACAATTACTATACTTATTACACTCACTGTTATCAATCTAACTCATATTATTAACCATATTATGCAAATACGATCGATAGAACGACAATTACTATACTCATTACTCTTATTATTATCAGCCCAACTCATATTATTAGCCATATTATGCTTATATGAACGATAGAACGACAATTACTATACTCATTACTCTTATTATTATCAATCTAGCTCATATTATTAACCATATTATGCTAATATGATCGATAGAACGACAATTACTATACTCATTACTCTTATTATTATCAATCTAACTCATATTATTAGCCATATTATGCTTATATGATCGATAGAACGACAATTACTATATTCATTTCTCTTATTATTATCAATCTAACTCATATTATTAGCCACATTATGCTTATATGATCGATAGAAAGACAATTACTATACTTATTACACTCACTGTTATCAATCTAACTCATATTATTAACCACATTATGCAAATATGATCGATAGAACGACAATTACTATACTCATTACTCTTATTATTATCAATCTAACTCATATTATTAGCCATATTATGCTTATATGATCGATAGAACGACAATTACTATACTTATTACTCTCATTATTATCAATCTAACTCATATTATTAGCCATATTATGCTTATGTGATCGATAGAACGACAATTACTATACTTATTACTCTTATTATTATGAATCTAACTCATATTGTTAACCATATTATGCAGATATGATCGATAGCACGACATTTACCACACTTATTACTCTTACTATTATCAATCTAACTCAAATTATTAGACATATTATGCTTATGTGATCGACAGAACGACAATTACTATACTTATTACACTCACTGTTATCAATCTAACTCATATTATTAACCATATTATGCAGATATGATCGATAGCACGACATTTACTACACTTACTACTCTTATTATTATCAATCTAACTCATATTATTAACCATATTATGCAGATATGATCGATAGAACGACAATTACTATACTCATTTCTCTCATTATTATCAATCTAGCTCATATTATTAACCATATTATGCTAATATGATCGATAGAACGACAATTACTGTACTTATTACACTCACTATTATCAATCTAACTCATATTATTAACCATATTATGCTAATATGATCGATAGAACGACAATTACTATACTTATTACACTCACTATTATCAATCTAACTCATATTATTAGCCATATTATGCTTGTATGATCGATAGAACGACAATTACTATATTCATTTCTCTCATTATTATCAACCTAACTCATATTGTTAGCCATATTATGCTTATATGATCGATAGGACGACAATTACTATACTTATTACTCTCATTATTATCAATCTAACTCATATTATTAGCCATATTATGCTTATATGATCGATAGGACGACAATTACTATACTTATTACTCTTATTATTATCAATCTAACTCATATTATTAGCCGTATTATGCTTATATGATCGGTAGAACGATAATTACTATACCTATTCCTCTTATTATTATCAATCTAACTCATATCATTAGCCATATTATGCTTATATGATCGATCGAACGACAATGACTATACTCACTTCTCTTATTGTTATCAATCTAACTCATATTATTAACCATATTATGCAGATATGATCGATAGAACGACAATTACTATACTTATTACTCTCATTATTATCACCTAACTCATATTATTAGCCATATTATGCTTATATGATCGACAGAACGACAATTACTATACTTATTACACTCACTGTTATCAATCTAACTCATATTATTAACCATATTATGCAAATACGATCGATAGAACGACAATTACTATACTCATTACTCTTATTATTATCAGCCCAACTCATATTATTAGCCATATTATGCTTATATGAACGATAGAACGACAATTACTATACTCATTACTCTTATTATTATCAATCTAGCTCATATTATTAACCATATTATGCTAATATGATTGATAGAACGACA